>NC_056733.1:481369623-481594623 GCF_019279795.1 Protopterus annectens | reverse complement strand
ACCCTGGTAACTACTACCCCCATCAGCCTGACGAGCCTGTTCTTTAAGGCTATGGTGCGCATCATTATGGACCTTACAAATAGGGATATAGGGAACCTTCAAACCATGGACCCCATGCAGTTTGGGTTTGTGCTCAACCGGATAGACTTCTTCAAATCTGTCACCACAGCGGTGGATGAAGGCAAGGTAGTCCACACAGCCTACCTCGAGCTAGCTACGGCCTTCGACACCACAGCCTACCTCGAGCTAGCTAAGGCCTTCGACACCATCCCCCACTCAGGAATCATTGATAGACTCACTAACTTAGACATTAACCCCTACATCATAAGATGGGTTGCCAAATGAGTCACTGACAGAACCCACAGGATTAAAGTAGCGGTCCCCAAATCTGACTACCGGGCAGTTACAAGTGGAGTCCCACAGTGATCGGTTCTGGGTCGCCTCCTTTTTGGCATCTACTTCTCTGAAGTTCAAGCAAACACAAAGGGACTCTGGTTAACCAAATTCTCGGATGACTGCAAACTGAGAGCTATTACTGATTCTCAAGTTGATGCAGACATCCTACAAAAAGGCCTCTCAGAGACCAATGACTGGTGCCAGAACCATGGCCTTAAGCTCAATGCTAAAAAGTGCATCATCACTCCCTTCGGAAAAACACAGTAGCCCACTTAACTCCTAAGGTGTGATAAGAGATCTAGGGAAACAGGTAGATAGCCATCTCTCCTTCAACAACCATGTTGCCACTGTTGTTAGAAAGTCCTTCTATGAGGCACACCTCATTACAAAAGGTTTCTCATCCAGGAAGAAAGAAGTCATAATCCCTTCTCTACCTGTCCCTCATTAGACCCATTATAGAGTGCAATGCCCCATTTGGCATGTACCTCACTAGACACCTACAACAACTGGAGAGGCCACAAAAGTTCCTCACAAAGAGGATCTTAGGACTCAAACACACGCCCTATACAGAAAGACTCAAAATAACTCCAGCTTTACTCCATCTCATATTGCCTATTTAGAGGCAATCGCTGCTTGACAAACAAAGCCATGTATGACCCAGTGTTGCTAGACATGCTTCATCTGAAAAAGTCTCAATCCCTCCGCAACACACGCTCCAAATACCTCAACCTCATAACCACAATTAACAGAACCTGCTGGGGGGACAGGTTCCTAACCCAGACACTTCCCATACTCTAGAATAAACTCCCATTCACATCAAGCAGAACACCTCACTAGCCCTCTTCAAGAAAAATCTTGACGGGTAATAGGAAATTCACCCCGGGGATTATTTCAACAGCCTTGCTCAATAGGGGCACAAGGAACCAACGTCCGGCAGCAGGATGACTGGGAATATTCTTGGCTAGGCTTGTACTGGCTCCAGGGCAGTCAGCCTAGTACTCATCTTTGAACCTATATTTCGGGCTTTGTCAGTCATGTGTACAATTTAGGTGAGAGGAAGGGCTCAGTGCTAGACTACTTGTACTGAATTACTCTGGTCTTTTCCTAACAGATGATAATGACTCAGTCTTACATTACACCTGCACTACAAATATAATGAATGTCTACCCAACAGGTTATATGCAGCAATTATCACTGGTGTCTGAACATGCAGAAGCTTGCAGTAATGAAATGTAAGTCATTATCACACTACTAATTTAGTTACAGTATAACACAGAGTCATTATCACTTGTCAGATAAAATTCTCAGCAGCTGTCACTGTTATTCACATTACTAAAAGTTATCACATTGATGAATGCACATGCTAGACTTGTTTTCTGTCAATGTGAAGTCATGCAGAAGTCCCCCCCCCCAGTTTATTCTTTTATTTTTACTGTTGTTTTTATTTTGTTAAATAACTGGTAGGAAACATTTCAACATGCTGAATAAGACTGCATTTTGAAGACAGTATGACTACTTACAAAATGGTAAAAAAACTGTGTGCTGTACACATGTACAAATATCACAGCTTATGACTCAGGATATGAAAATGATATTTTTTCATATTTTGGTAAATACCTTTGCTATGGAACATGTCAACATGCTAAGTAAGACGTCATTTTGAATAAAGTATTAGTACTTACAACATGGCAAAAAATGTATCTGTGCGCTGTACACTGTACAGATATCACAGTTTGTTTATGGCTTAGGTTATGAAAAGTATTACATTTTTTTCATATTTTGGTAAATAACACTGCTAGGAAAGATGGCAAGATGATGAGTGAGGTATCCTTTTGAAGCCACTATCAAAACGTACAACTTCATGTAATAATATGAATGGTGACCATCATACATGGACAGATATCCCACTTTGTTTGCTTTGTAGGATGACAATTAATATATTTGCCATATTTCTGTGAATGTGTGTGCAAGTAAGTAAGACAAGGTCAGGGGTGGAGTGTAATATTCACAGCAGAACAAGCAAACATCAACTTCTGCAAAAACTTAATGCTCATCTATGACAAGGACAGAAATCAAATACTTGACTTATTTGTCTCATTATGGAAATTAGGATATTTCTCATTATTATGCTCATATTTTTGCAAGGGATCATGGTGACGACACACATGATGTACCATTTTGAAGCTGACATTGAGCCACACAACTTGTACACTGATATGTAATATCTGTCACAGATGATGACATATTATGTTTTAATTATCAGACTATCAGAAATATAATATTAATTATATTTCTGTGAAAATCTCAGTATAGGAGCTCATCATTAAAATTGTTAAGGTATCATTTTAAAGCTGACATTCATGCAAACATATTGATTACAAATTGTATGGGGTCTACATGATACGTTCACCAAGACATTATGATTTGTTTTACAAAAAAGGTAAAACAATATGCATATCAGCATTCCTTGACAAATATTTAATAATGATTTAGATACACACTGTTAACATTTGCACCTTTAGAAAGATCAGTGTCTACTGATCAACTTTTGCATTTACATTTTTACATTTTTAGTCTAGCTCTTGTGGTTAAAGAGTTATGAACATTTGTTTTCTGTATGGTATTACAAATGAATTACCTGAAAATGAGCTCAGGCTGTACTGTTGTTCCTATAATGGAAGTAAGAAGTCTGCATTTTCCGAGCTGCTCCAGAGTGAATGAATTAAGCCATCTTGAAACGATCCTGTGAGGCAGCATGGATGGGGAAGGAAGAATGAGGCCAAGTTGGCACAGTATGAAGCAAGCTGGCATATGATTTCATGGGCCTGGGTTTGGGTGTGTGGCCTGCCTTGGAGGCCACACACCCAAAACCTCAATGTGATCTTCTTTGACGTCATCCTGGACAAACACAGTGGGATGAAGTCCTCTCCAGTACTGCTGCTGATCTGGGCATATGAATCTGGAGCTTGCAATTATGCCTTAGCATCAACTGATAGCACAAAATTCAGCTCACAATGGCATGCTGTGTGCCAAAGGAGTTGTCTGAAGCCATAGCTAAAAACAGATGCCGGATTCAGTGGACTGTGAAGGGGGTCTTACCAACATCAGAATTTTTAAGCCATGGAGGGAACTGAGACTTGAAATTTCATGAGGCTGCTTCTCCAAATACTTTCTGGTAGTAGTAGTAGGATTAAAAGCACATGATATAGCAGACCAAGACCAGACACGTGTCTTCTTCAGAGAGAGAAATTGTTAGAGAGATTCTGCTCTGTGCTTTGTATTCCTTTGGTTAAAAGAATCACACTGGAAGCACAATGGCGACTGGGACTGGATGTGCTCTGGACACAGATAAAGACAAGAGGTTATGGATGTTTTCTGAACCTAAGTCAGTTACTTTCCATTACAATGATATACAAAGATAAGAAATATTCCCCAAAGGGTCACTTATCTGAGAACTCTGGATTCAGATTGATTTGATAGATTGATGATGCAATCGGAGTACTTAAGATGTTCAATATACCACAGCAAGAAAGATGTGACGATAGTGTTGGCTAATGCTCTTTAATACCACTGACAGGTATCAGGATGTACGTGTGGGAGGAAGGTCAAGGGGCCAATATGGAGAAGGGAGAACAGGTATGGAAATCAGGCTCTAGAATACCAATCATCACTAAACTATGAGAAAATGTAATGCCAGTAAAAAGGTTTCTTATTCAAAATTACTATCACTTCATTAGTTTTGTTTCCAGTAATCATGCAACTACTAGTGGGCTAAATCCTTGCCCTATCAATGCTAGCAAAACCTTATCTGGGGTGCTGGGTCTAGTTCTTTGGTAGATCCCTGTGTCCTTAAGGCAAGTTTTGGTTATTCCTAAGCCAAAACTGGATAATTTAGTTCTTGATAACCCAGTTAACGACAGGCCTCTCTCACCTCTTTCTTTTTTGGTAATGTTACTGAATAAGTGGTACACATGGAAATGGATTCACATTTGAGGAACAACTATGCCAGTGACCTGTTCGGATCTAGTTGCTGGTTTAGGCATAATATGGAAACAGCTTACTAGGGTCTTTAATGATCTCACAGTGGTGCAGTTATCAGCATTTGTAATTGATACCGAACCTGTTAAGACATCTCATCTGCATTCGACATGGCTGTTCAAGAGATCCTGTTGGACCATTTACAGAATTACCATGACATCACATAAGCAGTTCTGGATTAGTTTGCTTCCTACCTGTCCAATAACACAAAAACTAGTCTTAGGGGCTTACTTGCTCCTCTCCTTGTTTGCTTTTTGGTGGTGTACTGCAGGGTTCCATTTTTGGATCCCATCATGTTCATTATGCACATGTTTCTTTTAGGAGAGGTTACTCACGGGAAGAGGTCTGCAACACCACTGCTGTTCTGACACCACACTGCTGTACATCTCATTCCCTCAGTGTCTACGTCCACTTTAAACAGGTTATCAACAGATTTCACCACCACCTACAAGTGGATAATCTGCAATCATATGAAGTTCAATTCCAGCAAGACAGTGGCCATAACTTCTTCTGCCACTCAGCAAGACAGGTGTGTACCTATTTTGTCCCCTACTGTGGCAAAAAAAAAAAAAAAAATAGAACTCAAGTTGAAGATGTGCAACTTAGGGGGTAATTATTGATAACTAGCTGAGATCGAAGGACCAGGTGTCAGTTATCATTAAAATCTGCATGTTTCCATCTCATTTCCATCTCAGAAATGATATCTTTATTAAAACATCTTATACCATTCTCCAGACCGTCTGTCATAGTACATGCTCCTTTTTCCCTCGTTCACCTGGACTAATGCACCACCTTTATCTGAGGGTGCTGGATTAAGAACATGACCTCTTAACCTGTGCAAAACTCTGCTGCCTGTCTGAAGAGGGCCATGGGATGAAACTACTATTTACTGGCTGCTGGTTACATTTTGTATCACCTATAAAGTTCTAGATTTATTTAACCTTACATAACTTGGTTCTCACCTACCTCATGGACCTGCAAGCCTTGTATCAGCTATCTTGTTCCCTAGACTTAGCCAAAGCTCAGTGGTTTTAACTGGCCCCTTAAGACCTAGTTACATAAACTGGCCTCATCAGTCTTGTATGCAAAGTCGTGGCACGTAACAAAGCTTAACATTTATGCAGTAATAGGCAGTTTTATTGATCTAAACCACAATCAATTTGCTTTTGTAAAGAGCAGGTCCTGTTTTCAGAACCTACCAAGCATCTTTTTGGTGCACACTGCTTACCTTGATCTGGCCAAAGCTTTTGACACTACCCTCCATTCTGGTATTGTTAAAAAAAAAATAGACAACTTTAATGCAACTCTACATTGCAAACTGGTTGCAAGACAGATTCCAGGTTGTGAAAGTTGCTGGTGGCCTCTCTGAATGTAAAATTCTAACTAGTGGGGTATCACAAGGATCAGTGCTGAGCCCTCTATTTTGCAGACATCCTGACCAATACTCAGAACTGTGGCTGCCCAAGTTTACTGATGACTGCAAGCAAAGCACTATTATTTTTTCATCCACCAATACTAAATCACTGTAACAAGGGCTGAAATATTCAAATACCTGGTGTACTGAAAATTGTCTCGAGTTAAATGCAAATACTTCAGCACAGTAACACTCAGCATAAAAGTTGTTCACTGAATACAATGCCACCCCTTTGCCCAACTAGAAACAACCCACACATACCACACCAAGAAAATTCAAGGCCTTAAATCCTTCAACTATCCGGACAGATTAGCACAACTCGCCCTTATAATCAGCAGCCTACAGGTTGCTCCGAGGTGGTATGTGCCTTGCTTTTCGAGCCATGAAAGATCCAATCCTACTTGATATCTTGTTTCTTTGCAAAAAAAGAAGTTATGTACTCACCATAACGCTCAGAGTAGTTATACTTCATTTTCTGCAACCTGTGGGTATTCGGATTCATATCGGATTCGAGCCGGCAACATTTTTCAAGCATCTGCTCCAAGCTCCTCCCCTTACCCATAATCCCTCATCTCCTACCTTCCCTCAGATCGAGTTTGCCACTATTCAAACTATCAGCAACTCAATAACAGCATTAACCTAGAACATGTTCGGGGGAAGGTGGGCAGGACGGTTGCAGAAAATGAAGTATAACTACTCAGATGGAAAGTTATGGTGAATACATAACTTCTTTATCTGAAGTAGTTAACTTCATTTATCTGCAACCTGTGGGACAGAGTCCCCAGCTACCAAAACTTCTGGGAGGCCCTCATGGAAGGATATTCCTGAGCACCGCAGAGCCAAAGGATGCTCTCCCTCTAGAGATCAAATCCAACTTATAATGAAAAATAAATGTATGTGACCTTGCCCAGGTCGCTGCTGCACACATATCATCCAGTGAAACCCTAGACCAAAAAGCAGTAGAAGTTGCCATAGATCTGATAGAATGAGCTTTAACAGGACGAGGTGGAAACAGACCTTTATCCTTATAGACTTGCAGTATACATTGTGTAATCCATCTAGCTAAGGAGACCTTGGAAATGGCTTTGCCCAAAAAGGGTCTAGAAAAGGACACAAATAACTGGTCAGACGTATTGAATTGTTTAGTGCTATGTAAATAGAAAAAAAGCTGTCTATGAACATCTAGCAAATGCAGCTTATATTCACCCTTGTTCTGAAAATTTGGAAAGAAAACAGGCAGATTAATCATCTGGTTAATATTTGATTCAGAGGCAACTTTCGGTAAGAAAGAAGGCTTTGTGCGGATCGAAACCCTGTATTTATGAAAGATCAAGTAAGGGGGCACGGCAGACAAAGCTAGGATCTCAGAAACCCTTCTGGCCGAAGTAATGGCCACTCGAAAGGCTGTCTTCCAGGACAAGAATTTCAAATCTACTGACGCTGCTGGTTCGAATGGGGGAGCAACCAATGCCTGCAGAACTAGGGTAAGGTCCCAAGGAGGGACTGAATCCTTAACCGGGGGACGTAAAAGAAAAGTGCCTTTCAGGAAAGCTTTACACAGTCTCAAAGAGGCCAAAGCATTCATATTTTCGCCAACATGAAAATTAGATATGGCTGCCAGTTGTACTTTCCCCGTAGAGGAACTAGCCACTTGTTGGGAAATACTGGACAAAAACTCCATCACTGCAGGAACCGGGGCTGTAAAAGGGATCTAGGTTCCTCTGAGAAGCGTTTCCATTTTCTGCGATAAACCTTTCTAGTTGAAGCTTTGTGGGATGCCACAAAAATAGTCTCTACTGGAGATGACACACCAGGAGTCCTAGCAATAAGGGGAACTGAAGCAACCAAGCCGTCAGCTTGAGGCTGCCCAGATTGGGCGGACTGATGCCCGAGGGATGAGAGATGAGATTCCAGGCAGGGATCCAGAATCCGAGGAGGAGTTAGAACATGAGACAAGAGGAAAGGGAACCACACCTGATGAGGCAAGAACGGGGCAATGAGGATCACTTTGCACCCCGGTCGGCAAGCTTTCTAAAGAAACTTCGGAATGAGAGGTAAATGCGGATAAGCATACAGTAAACCGGGAGGCCAAGCATGGATGAGAGCATCTCTGGGGGAGTCAACTGGTGAGGGGATCAGAGCAAAGAACTCGCTGCACTTCGCGTGGGAAGGAGATGCAAAGAGATCGCAGCAAGGCTGACCCCATGCAAGGAAGATCTCCTCCGCTACTGACTGTTTCAGAGACCACTCGTATGGCATTAGAACAGTCCGACTCAGTCTGTCCATTAAAATTTTGGAGTGTCCCGGGATGTGCACTGCAATCAGAAACCGACTGGTGAAAATCGCCCACTCCCACACTCTCATGGCCTCGTGACAGAGAGGGTAAGATCTGGTTTCTCCTTGTTTGTTGATGTACCAGACAACAGACATGTTGTCTGACTGAACTGCAATCGTCCCTGGGGGAAGAACAGCATGAAAGGCTTGCAACGCTAAAAGCACTGCCCTCATCTCCAGAACACTGATATGCAATCTGGTCTCGGTCTGGGACTACATGCCTTGGACTGTCCTCCCCAAATAGTGCCCCCCCCACCCGAGCTGGGAAGCATCTGTGGTCACTGTGGCATGGGCTGTGGGTGTTATGAAGGGACGACCTGCCAAGATTTCCAGCGAGTGGAGCCACCAGAGAAGAGAAATCTTGCAGGCTCTACTGATTTGTATTGGATAGTCCATGGGGAGGTCTAACTAAGACCACTGAACTGCCAGGGTCCACTGAAGCACTCACATGTGAAGGCGTGCACAGGGAAGGATTGAGATTGCTGCAGCCATGGAGCCTAGGGCTCGGAGAACATTGCTCACCTTTTTGGCGTCCTGGGGCCGAGGATCACTGACACATGAGCCCGTAGGTTCTGGACCCTGTCCAGAGTGAGAAAAACTTGCAATAGTAGAGTGTCCAGCCGTGCCCCTATAAATTCCAAGGTCTGTGTCGGGTTCAAGTGGGACTTGGAGATGTTGATGGTAATCCCTAGGTTGACTGCAAGATGCAGGAAGGAGTCTCTGGCCATGCAAAGTAGACGCTTGGTGGCAGCAGCGAGGAGCCAATCGTCTAGGTAAGGAAACACCTGAATTTCCTGAAGCTTCAGGTGAGCCGCTACGACTGCCATAACCTTGGTAAACACCCTGGGGGCTGTGGTGAGACTGAAGGGTAGGGCTCTGAACTGGAAATGACTGGCTCCCAGCCGGAAGCGAAGGAATCTCCTGGAGCTTCTGCAAATTTTGATATGGTATTAAGCGTCCTGGAGGTCTATCGAGCATATCCAGTCGCATTCTCGGAGGTAAGGTAGAATGGACTGCAAGGTGACCATCCGGAATTTCTGCTTGGCTACAGTCAGGTTCAGAGTTGACAGGTCCAATATGGGCCTGAGGTCCCCCGTCTTTTTTGGCACTTAAAAGAACCTGGAGTAAACACCTAATCCAGATTGATCTGGGGGGAGCGGTTCGATGGCCTGATTGCGAAGCAGCTTTGAAATTTCATGCGCTGCCGCCTCCCTTTGAGCAGGTGGAACATCTGCGAGGCACTTTGGGTGGACAGGTGGGGCAACGAACGGGATGGAGTAGCCTCTGGATATTATTTGGAGCCCCCAATGGTCCGTCGTAATGGACTCCAAAGCCGTTAGGTGCAATGACAATCTTCCCCAGACTGTGTCCGGAGTAGGACAGTCGGGCAACCCCCTCAGGGTTGTCTGTCCAAGAAGGTCTCCCTAGACCCAAAGTTCCTCGGGCCCCCTCTGCCTCTGGGGCGGCGTCTGTCTTGTCCCCCCCCCTCTGCCTCTAGGGGATGAGTTGTCTTGAGAGTCCCGGGAAAACTGAGATTTTCGGAACCACATTTTCTTTTGCCCTCTCTGAATCCTAGAAAAAGATCTTTGAGGGCTAGAAAAGCGGACTCCGATGGCAGACAAAGTCTTCCCGTCCTTCTCGCTCTGGAACAAGGTGTCACGAACTGTCTTCCCGAACAGGGAGGAACCATAAAGGGAGCATTTGTGAATGATGCCTTGAAGGGGTCTGCGAATTGACAAAGTCTGAGCCAAGCGTGTCGCCTCATAGCTATGCCTGTCCCAGCCACACTAGAAACTCCTTCCGTGGCATGGGAAAGAAGATGCATGGACGTGTTAGAAACAGATTTTAGAGTCGACATTTTCACCGAAAACAGCCGCTTGTCCTCTGGCGACAAAGACTCTGGGGGCGACACAGCGAATTCCGTGACTAGGTCTCGCTGAAGTCGTATGACGTGTGCCAAACAATTCAGCACTCATATGAAAAACATTGCTGAAAAAAACCTCGCTTTCCAAACCGATCCACTGCCCTAGACTCCTTGTCCGGAGGGTGGACCGAAGAACTTTCATGTGCCATTTCTCTCTTGGTGGCAGCTGCAACCACCATAGCATCCACCGGGCATCCCTTGTACCAGGCCTGTCTGTCTGTGGGAGGAGAAAGGATCATGTCTGGGCATTTGGGTGTTGGCTCTATGGTGTCAGGCTCCTTCCATGCCCACGTGGTAATGAGATGCACTAAGGAATCTGCAGGAGGGGACAACCAGAATGTAGATGGGCCTGTGCCAAAAGCCACCAGGAATACTGACTCGTCCATAGTGGGTTTTGGGGCTGACCAACCTCCTCTCTGGTGGAGGATTTCCATGATGTCTCCAAAGGAGACATGCTCGGGAGGTGACCTGGGGGAACCCTCACCTTCATCCAAGTCAATATCTTCTGTAAGGGATTCGGGGGAGTCCATGTGCCTCCTCTTACACGAGTGCTTACAGGGACCCTCTTCAGTGTGACTCTCTGAAGAGGGCTCGTAAGTCAGGGGGGGGTTCCACTACGGGATCCACCTGGGGGTCCTCTAGCACAGGCTGTCCTTGGGACAAGCTGATGGGAGTTGTGACCAAATCCACAGGAGCCTGGGCAGAGTCCAACACAATGGGCTGGGGTCTCAATCCTTGGGAGAGAACCCTCTCCACCATGTCGAAGGCCGAAGGAGAGCGCACCTCCTTAGCAACCAACAAGGAAGAAGCTCTCCCTGGCTCTGCCGTGAGGATCGGGGCCGAGGTCAACGGCTCGGAAACGACAAAGTCGGAGATGAAGACACCTCCGTTCCCTCGGATCAGACTCCCCGTTCTCAGCCTCAAGAGTTGCTCGAATCTGAACAAGTGTGGTCCGAGGAACTCAAGGTAATCGCCGGCGTCGAGGTTGGAGAAACCATCGGCGCCGAACCCCCAGCTCCGATGCTCCTCGGATCCATAAACCCCGAAACTGCAGGTCAGATCAGGGAAGGAGAGATTGGATGGAAGAAGGGCACAGAGGTCCCCAGAGGGGCCTGACAAGACTGCCATTTGGATTTGGTTCCGAATGAAACCCCACATCATCCTGTCCATGTCAAGCTCCGACCGACTCAGATCTGGCTGGTCTGTGAGATTACTTCGAAGAAGGCCTCTGGTCCGAGGGCTCAGTCTGCTCTGGTGAGAACTTAGGGGAGTGGAGCAGAGGAGAGGTGGTCCTAACAACTTTAGTAGGTGGGCTGGGAAAGGGCTCCCGCTCTGGAGACTGTTTGCAGTGCCTTTCCCCCTCTCTTATCCTTGCCTCTCTCATCTTTTACTTTTGATTTTGTCCCCATCTCAGAAGGCTTAGAGAGAGGATGAGTCCCAGCCTGAGGGGGGGGGGGTTGATCGGCTACTGGAGCCGAGGTCGAGTCCAATGCTGAAACTGGTAGCAGGCCCTCAGCTACCAGCTTTGCCTTCCTTTCTTTCAATGCCCTAGGGATGAACCCTGCACACACACTACAAGGCAAAGATAGGTGTAGAACACCCAGGCAAATAACACACACAGTGTGGTCATCAGCCGGTGAAAGCCTGTGGCCCCACTCTGTGCATTTTTTAAAGGTTGGTTTTGGCTGCTCAGCCATCACCAAAAACCACTCAGCCAAAACTAAACCAACTAACACACGCACGCACTAAGGATGGTTAGGCCTACACTACCTCACAAACTAACTTTTTAAACTACTTTTTTTTTTTTTTTTGACAGAAAACTGACCAACGACGAAGGGGAGGAAAGGGATGAAAAAACTACACACACACACACTAAATATATAGGAAAAAGTACCACTTACTACACCCAATTTGTAGCTATAGAGACCACAATACGTACGCATGAAGCGGCAAATGAGATCTGACGGAAGGTAGAATATGTGAGGGATTATGGGTAAGGGGAGGAGCTTGGAGCAGATGCTTGAAAAATGTTGCCGGCTCGGATCAGATATGGATTCGAATACCCACAGGTTGCAGATAAATGAAGTTAACTACTTCAGATTAGTGGTTATACAAATACCCACTCTAAGGACCTAAATCTACAATAATAAAAAAAAACAAGACTTGCTGGAGAGATAGGTTCCTAACCGAACATATTTCCAGCCTATGGAATACATTACCACTACAGGTCAAACTATGTACTACTTTGAATACTTTTAAAGCTAGTCTTAATAAATGAATGGTTACAAACAAATTTATACCAGGAATGTCAAGTAAACCCCAGCTCAATTTCAGAGGTCAGCACTATTAAGTGCTTGAAAAGGGAGGCACAAACTTTTAAGTGTGTCTTCTTAAAGGTGTATATGGCTAGGCATCTTATGGCCTTCATGACTGCTTGTCTAGTATTGCTCCTATGAACAGTTTATAATTAACCAGAGGAGAGTGGCACTACAGTGTTTCATGCAGTCTGCCACTACTGACACATTCTAGAAGTACCTATATTACCTGCGTTAGTGCATCTACATATCCAATGCATCAGCAGCAAAGGGCAGACCTTCAACTGTTAATGGCAAACCTAACTCAAAACTTCAACTCTATTCACAGCTGGTGATCTGAAGTCAGGAAAGGAGTCAAATATACAGACAAGTTACACTGCCCAATTAAACTCAGCAGTAGAAGTGGTATAAACCTAAGTAAGGGCACTGACCAATCTTTTTCTGGAGACAGGATTGACGGCACTGAAGTTTGTAAAACTGACCACTGTGAATTTAGCACCTTGCATACTCTCCGCAAATGCAAATTTGTTTGATCAGCTTGACACAGTACTAGAAACTTTTGACATTAAGTGGTTTCAAGTAAAGAGTAGCAGATCTACGAGATGAAACCTAAGGTCCTTGGAATTTCTAGGTTTCCGAATTTGCAACATCAACAAATGACTTGAGAAATAATAACTACATTTAAAGGAGGGCTTTAACTGACCATACATTTCATCTCAGAAAAATTAAATGAAATATTCTCCAATGATACTCTCAACTGGAGAAAAATACAGAGGCCGAGAGACTTAACCCATCACAGTAACCAACAGATCCACATCAAAGGGTGCAGTTTGTGATTTCTTGCAACCCTTAGGCTAATCTTTCGCATCTCATTCAGAAAGGCTTGCACAAAGACCTTAATATCATCAAGCAATTCAAGTATAAGCATATAGAGACCACATGACTAGGATATGCTGTTAAAATGGAAACTGCATGCTGGAAAGCAGAGCAAGAAAAACTAAAGAAACAGACAAGCAGTCGTGGCATAAAGCCAATAAATGTACACAAGAACTTGGAGTGGCAGTGCTCACATTTGCCATACTATAACAAGCAGCAGCTACTTTATGCAATGTTCTATAGAGAAGAAAAATTCTAATAACAGCATTCACTTTCACAACATTACAACCTAAGGGCCATCTATTTCATATACTCCATGATGTTACATGGCATGCCACCTGTGTGACTGGAGGAAGACTGCTTCTACACGCAAGTGACTAGATAAGTCAACCTTTCCAGTGAAAATGCTACTAAACAATTACAAACACACCTTTAAAAACAACTTGACAAACTGCTAATGAAATACATCAGACATCACAAGTCCACAAAAGCAAGACTTTTCCAAAGTGCAACATATTTTCCCAAATTAGTTTCTGCAGCCTTCTGGTATCAAGTAATTGTGCAAATGTGGTTGATAATATATCTAAAGCAACATATTAATTAAGCACAAAGCCTCACCCTCTGAGAGATACTTACGCCCCATATATCTGTCTTGGTACCATGGGTCCCGTTGGCTTGTTAGGGTCTGTTTTTTCAGGTACATTCCTCCTTGGTGGGTTACTGATTGCAACTTTGATACAGTGATCTTTGACTGTCATACCATCCATCTTCAGTACAGCCTGTGAAGCTTGTGTTTCATTTTCATATTCCACATATGCAAGCCCCTAGCAACACAGAACACAAAGTTGAGTTTTACTAAGTACCAGTTAGGAATAATGACCTAAAAAATAAAAACCAAGTCTCAAAAAGGTTTGCATTGAAAATACCATATTGCACACACATGTCCTCTGCAAATTCTGAGAACACAGAAATCTCAAACTTAATTTTTGTTCTCATGCTGTAAACTAGCAATTATTAAATCTCCTAAAATGTTTACGTAAACAAGCATGACTACACCAGAAGTGATTCACAATCTGCACTAATAGGCTGTCAGGAAAATTATTCTGTACTAGAAAGACTTACATCAACAATAGGGTGGACTGTAATTTTATCCACACTGCTGTGAGAAAGCAAGCAATCATCAGGACATGTAGTTATCACAAAATAATGTCTACAAAACACAGGAAGAAGTCCAGATTATAACTTCAACTGTACTGCACTGATGGGATTACATGAGCAGACAAGTTACTTGTTCGGTAACCACCAACGCTCCCCTCTCTTTCCAAGTATGTGTAGTTTGGCACATGGGCAGCTAGACAGGTAAGAATGACCGACTGATATTACATAGTTAATTCTGTTTATATCAGGGGGTGTCCACTCACACCTAGACTTTTTTTTTTAACTATAGAATTAACAGAAAAGTCCAATGCAGTGCCTTGTGTGTGCTTGATATTGCCTGAAAACCAATGCTTCACTAACTGTTGGCACCTGTTAATTAGGCAAGTGTCAACTATCAAATTATATTGTTGCTGTATCATTTTGACGGGTATAGAAAACACAAGGAGGGCCGAATATTCAAACATATTCCATCAGATGAAGCCATGAAGACAAAATCCCCATATTCTAATCACCCATCCTGGAAACATTTTTTTTTTTTTGAAGAATATCATGAAAACATATTTTTTTGCTCCACCTCCCTGCAGCTGATCATCAAGCTGCAGGTAGAGGGAGCTTCTCTCATCATTTAACAGGTCAACCAGACTCTCTTTAGACTCCAACAGGTTCATCATGACTCACCTCCATATCCAGTGAAGAGAGAAAGGATGCTGGTGCAGTGTCATATTGTTGCTGGTGCCCTAAACCCCTCCCACTACACAGCTATCTTGCGAGCTCCACAACCTCTGCCTATGGGAGTGTGTGTGAGTCCTTCCACATGTGCAATCTTCTGACTCATGCAGTATATACACCTTTCAGAGCGAAGCTTGCTCGACTTCTTAATGTTGCAACTGCAGTGAGCCTAGGTAGCCTCCCTTCTCAATGGATGAGCGAGCCAGTGTCAGCTACTCAATCCTCATCCTCCCCAAAAAGAGTCCAGTCCTTCCAGCACCAGTGCAGCTAAGCTGGACCTAGATCATCAGGAAAGCAGTGAGGGTTTTATCCCTCTGTGCCTCAGACTGAACTATCATGAAAATATTCTTATGAATGTGAAGTCAGCAGTGACTGCTGCTGACATATCAAAGCACTAGAAAAAAAAAAAAAAAAAAACAATCAAAGGATTATCACGCAGACCAAGTATAGTTGTACAGAAACTTACCATAACAGTAGATGTCCTGTTGATCACTGTTGCAGTACTTCAGACTGCTGCACTGAGTTATCTTGCTAAATAACCTGGACATCCGTTTCAGGTGCCAAAGCCAAAACCTTTCACAGAGCTAACATCCAAAGTATGACCTAAGCCTCTGGGCATAAGGATACATTAGTGGACGTAGTAGGGTAAATACTCAGACTATCTCCAAGCCAGTAAGTCTGTAGAGGCCTGAGAAACAAAATAAACTGATCATCTAAGAAAGGAGAGGCAAAAAGACAGTATTTCCCCTTGGTCCATGAGGAAAAAGAAGAAACAGAGAAGGGGGAAGGTAGGGTGGGAAAGAATACTGCAGACGTGATCTGTATGACATCTAGGTTATGGTGACTTCTTATGAAACTATACTGTGTTCTTCCTTACATCACTGTAGTAGTATTCCAAAACTGCTGGGTGACTCCCAAAGTTTATGAAGTGTGTGTGTGTGTGTGTGTGTGTGTGTGTGTGTGTGTGTGTGGGGGGGGGGGGGTTGGATGAGAAATAGGCAAACTCTCCAGTAATCCAGAGAAGAGGAAGGTGTCTCTCGATTTAGAAAAAGCATTTACTCTTTAATGTTTGGCAAAGGTATGCAGAGAAGACCAAGCAGCTGCTTCAAGAATTGTTCAGGAGTCAATCCACTTGTAAAAGGCTCCAGTTAAAGCCACTGCTCTAGAATAATATGCCTTTGCTGCAGAAGATAAGGATTTGCCATGCTGAGTGCAGTAAAAAAGTAATGGATTTAGAAATCCACTTGGCAACAGTCCCTTTAGAAATTGGGTTCCCTAACTTGGAAAGAGAAACAACTGGTTAGACTTGCGGATATTATTAGTCTTATCCAGGCAGAATCTTGTGCACATCAAGAGAATGTAAAAGTCTCCCTTATTTTGTGGACTAGGGAAGATTTATGCCCTGACAGACAGTTCACAAAGGTGGTAATGGCCTCAAAGACAGTGTCCTATGAAAAACAAGGAAGGGAGGGGTTGCAATAAGAGCCTACAGTTAAGAGACTATTCTAGCTGAGGTACGGGCTACCAGAAGAATGGTTTCCAGGTACAGAATTTGAGAGAAGCAGAGGCTACTGGTTCAGAAGGAGGGAGGTTGAGTTCTTTCAGCACAAAGATGAGGTCTCAATCAGGTGGGATACCATGAGGGCCTTAGGTGGGGCACACCTATTAAGAACTGTATTAACTCTTATATGGACAGAAGATGAGGATCCAGAGGTAGGCAAGCAAACATGGCCAAAATAAGTACCTTCAGAATTTAACAGCTCACACAAATAATACTGGACTACTGGAGTATTAGACTACACGAAGTCCTGTTTTTAGAAAGACACCAGACAGTAAAGCCTTTCCATTTCAGCTATACAAGATTTCCTAGCAGTAGGTTTCCTTGCCTTCTGGAGAACCTGAATAATATCTTCAGAAAACTGGTGTCTAAAAGGGATCAGAATCCTGTCATCATTTATGTCAGGTTGCAAATCCACTGTGAGGGGTAACTTGTGGTGATAGCCCTTGGCTAAGTTGTAGAGAAGGGGAAACCAATGCTGTCTTGGCCACAAAGGAGTTTACAGTAACACCTTTGGGTTGTCTCTTTGGTAAGACCTTGGAAGAACAAAGTTGAGAGAAGGCTTATTAGAACTTCCCTTTTCAAGTAAAGGACGTTGCATCCATTTTCCAAGCTTGGGGAAAGTATGTCCTGGTGAAAAAAAGAGGGAATCTCTTGCCAGTGGAGGTAAATATTCTTTGTGGGTCCCCAATCTGTGGTCTATGTCTAAGAACATCTCCCTGTTCAGAATTCATTTGTGAAGATCATCTTTTGATCCGCTTAGAAAGTGTGCCAAGGACGCTGCCCTGTGAGGGAATGTAAATTGCTTAGAGGGATAGGTTTGTTTTTGTGGCCTCCTATCCCAACAGGTCTTGGACCTGGAGTCCAAGAGTGGGAGAAGAACCGCAGGGCCTGGATTAGTGCCCACAACTCCTTCAGATTGATATGTACCGATCTTAGATTTGGTGGCCATGGTTCCTGAGTTCTCAGGTTGCCTGACCATGCTCCTCATACATCATCGGAGGAGTCTGTGTACAATTCCTATTGAGGTGTTTGTACTTTGGAAAAGCAAACCTGGGTTGAGATTTACGTATGATATCCACCAAAGGTCCATTGGATGTCAAGGGGATGGGAATGTTGGAACCAAGTGGATTTCAGGTACCATTGCAGCTTTCTCATATGGAGTCTGGCAAAGGGGACCATGGGTATAGTTACAGCCATGAACCTAGTTCTCTGAGAGGACTTCTTGCTACACAAGATTGAATGGAAAGAAGTAAACGGAGAGGCTGAGCACTTTTGTTTGGCAGCAGAAAGGCCTGCACAAGTCTAGTGTCTAGTCTTCACCCAAGACAACTAGATTTTGGGTAAGTTCCAGGCTGAATTTCTTTAGGCTGTCTGGTGAAGATGAGTTGCCCAAATACGTGGAAAACTACAATCCACTCTGCTACAGGCCCCATGAGGAGCTCAGTGTCTCTCCAACCTAATACCACTCTAAGTATTCAGCTGCAGTACCACCTTTAACTTTTATCCAACCAGTGGATACATTGTTATAAGAAAAGCGCAGTCAGGGTCTGAACTGTCTGCAAACACAAACAGCTAAAGTTAGCTCTGAGTATGTGTCTACCTGTTTGAGCTAATATTCATTATCCCCTGGAGAGCACTCTGCTTTGGCTTGTAAGCAGCCCCCCCACCCACACACACACATCTTCCATTTTCTCTTTTATTCCCTTCTGTTAGCAAATAGTATCCATAACTGATCAAATACTGTGTTTGTTATTTAAATTGAGACCACAGTAGCCTACTGATACAAGGTTAGCGCCACCTGAGAAATGGTTAAGAAATGACTTATAGCTTCAGAGCAGTCCTTGGTCAATTCCGATTGTTTCTTAAACACAAACTTGTCTTTGCTTGATCTTGGCTCATTGGCAGCAGTACAAAAGAACTGCCTGCTCACACCCTTGTTCTCCCCCTCCCATGTTTATTACCTTAAGCCAATCCCAAAGTTAATAAATATTACCTGTGGCAAGCACCATTTTTAAAACTACAACCACCCTTTGAGCACTTTATGCTCAGCCCTGCCATAAAACTTAATAAAACTGCCTGAACTGGGGCACAGCTAAATGATAGTTTGTGGAAATACAGGGTACCTACCCGAGCCTCCACATTCACTATCATATGTTCTTTTATCAGTTTACTCTGTTACCTGATTGTTTCCCGCACCTCATAAGAGCAACTAACAGGGTCTCTGCCAGCTTCGCTCCCCACACTGCCCCCAATTCTCTCCCACCCCCAGTGATTCTACCTTTATTACACACGCAAACCCCTCCCATCTTTCCAACAGCCAACCACGGCACTAAATCCAACACTACCTCCTCCATCTTCCCACTACTATCACTCCTCCTCAACTAACATGTATAAGCATATCACACCTATGCTCACTGCATGCACTCTCCTTTCATATCTTACATCCTACCAAAACTCCATCATTCCCCCACTCAACCACTATCATACTACTACTCACACCACCACTCATGTCTCACCCTCACTCAGCTCCCCTCCCACCAACTCAAGAACCATCCCTATGCACCCCCCACATATTCTATCAACTATATTACTCAAATAAAAAGCATCCCTACAACTTAATATAGTAACCCTCCCACCATACCTATTACACATAGAGCACAAACATAAAGTTTCCCTAATAAACAGACATTCAAAAACTGAGAAGACTAATAACCTCATGCATATCAAAACTAGCCCTAAGTGGAGACATCAACCCCAACCCTGGCCCCACCATCTCCAACCCCACTCCTCATAATCAGACTAGAAACCACAACTTCTCCCAAATCACACCCAATAGAAAGCCAAGTGACTTCCCTCTAAGCCTAAATATTAGAAGTATATCCAACAAGGTCCATGAACTCCATGCCACCATAGACTTGTACTCCGCAGATATAGTCATCCTGACAGAAACCTGGCTAAAACCTCACATTACCAGTGAGCAAATCCTCCCTACCAGTTATGGCATACTAAGAGTAGACCGGCTAAACAAGAAAGGAGGCGGTGTAGCTGTAATATTTAAACAGCATCTAAACATCCAGATCTTAAAATCATCAGCTCCACAAATAGGCAATAAAGAAATAATATATACCAACCTCAAAATAAACCAAAATAAAACCATCAACATAATTGGATGCTACTTCCCACCTGGCCAAAACATCCCTCCACTAGAAAACCTTCCCAGCTGGTCTACCCACCATCTCTCCCAAGAAACTATAATTTTAGGTGATTTCAATACTGGCTGGCATTCCTGTTCTGGCAACCATCCAACCCATCATCTACACTTCATGGTTTCACCCAACTAGTCCAGTCGCCAACCAGGATAAATAAAAACTCCAACAAAGCATACTACCCTGGATTGGATACTAGTCAGTAAGAGCCCCCAGTCATATATAGCAGGCTGCTTATCAGATAGCCTCAGTGATCACTCCCCAACATTCCTACTCAAAAAACACGTATACCAAGCTAAAGCTGTCATCTACCGTCAGATACATAAAAAACTAAACTTTAACCCACTCACATTCATCTCATCTCTCAAAGAATGTAACTCCTCTAAAGTATCTCAGTCTTGATGACGCAGTTGAATTTTTTAATACTACCTTCCTGAGCATCCTTAATTACCATGCCCCCATAAGACTTTCCAGAACCAAAGCACAACCCTCCCCATGGCTACAGAAAACCACTAAGTCAGAAATGAAAAACAGAGAAAAAGCCTGGGAACAATGGCGCAAAACCAAAACCCCCTCAACTAGACAGAAATTCCTAGAACTATGCAATAGAGTCAAAAAGCTAATAAAACAGGACAGATTCCAATACTACCAGTCTGCCCTAGACTCCTCCCAACACAACCCCAAATAATTCTGGTCCTCCATACACTCCATCCTCCACCCAGGTAAAGTCAGTACCCCTCCCTCCTAACATCCCTCACTCCTCCGAAAATACTGCTACCTCATTCAACACACACTTCACACAAACCATACTATCACTAGCTAGACAACACAACCCCCCTCCCCTCCAACCCACACCTTCAACTAGTAATTTCCCCACTGTCTTCTCTTTTTCCCCTGTTCCTACCTCCAACATAAAAAACTCTTAACTAAACTTAAGCCCACCAATTAGCAGCAGACAACCTCCCAAGTGAATAACGACAAATCGCAGCTGATGCTCTAGCCTACCCAGTATCCATCCTGATTAACACATCTCTGTCAAAGTTACGTTCCCACACTATGGAAAGTATCACATATACTTTCCCTCCACAAAAGCGGCCCCTCCACAGAACTAACCAATTACCGCCACATAGCTATTCTCTCTCCACTCTCCAAAATACTAGAGAGATACATTCACTCTCAGGTCTCAGACTACCTCCTTACTAACAACCTCCTTTCCAATACTCAGCATGGTTTCCGACCAAACCATAGGACCACCACTGCCTTACTCTCCTTTACTAACACTATCCTTCAACATAAAAACAATGGCTCTCTCTCCTCTGCTACTTTCCTAGACCTGTCTAAAGCATTTGACATGGTCCCACACAAACAACTCGTCTCTGCCCTCAATAACCTATCCTTCTCTCAATCAGTCACCAACTGGTTTCAGAGTTACCTGTCTGACCGCCAACAATCCATTGTATGGCAGAATTATATCTCCCCAACTACCTGTCTCTATAGGGGTTCCCCAAGGATCCATTCTTGGACACCTACTCTTCTCTATATTCACCAATAATCTAGCCTCCGCCACCAAACATGGCACACTCATACAATACGCAAATGACTCAACCATCATCTGCTCAGCCCAGTCCCTACCCAAACTGCAAAAAGTCACACAGGAAGCCTTTTCCTCTGCTGAAACTTGGTTATCCGATGCCCAATTAATACTCAACCCAAATAAAACTAAACTATCTTCCAACCCACCAAACATACTCAAAACAACTCTCACTTTAACATCACGGCAAAAGACACCACCAGTATACACCCAACAGAACACACCAAATTGCTAGGAGTGGAAATAGACAAACTAAAAAAATTGACATTCACATATCCATGACCATAAAAAAAGTCCACAAAAAAGTAGGAGCATTATACAGAAATAAGCAACTTCTCACCAAAGCAGCAAAGATTTCAGTAGCAAATTCCCACATTATCTCCACCCTACTTTATGTCTCTGCAACATATACCAACCTAAGGCAATGCGATCTAAACAAGCTAGAGACCTGCTACAACAAAATCGCCAAATTCGTCACAGGGGCATCCTACTGTAATCACCACTGTTTCTCACTTGCTGAACTGGGCTGGCTTGAACTCCCTCATCTCCTTCAATGCTATCAACTCACACTCGCCCACATACTAGTAAACCATCCACTAAAAGTCCCATCCCTCCAGAATCTACTTCAACCCTATCGCACCACCAGACCACTAAGATCCAGCAACAAAAATCACTTACAGGTCACTAAAGCCAATAACTTTGCTGGAGAAGCACTATTCTCTTGCGCCATAGTCAAATTATGGAACTCCCTCCCACCCACAATTACCTCCATACCATCATGCACCCACTTCAAAACTTTACTAAAAGCGCACCTAAAAACATGCTGGCTATGCCCTTGCAACTCCCCCTCTAATATCACCCAACCCATCCACCCACTACCTTTCTTTCCACCCCACTAACTACCTTGATTATAGCAAGCTCGGATGCTCATAAGCCTAACTACTTATTATACAGCAGGAACTTCTTATTGTAACAATTGTTAATGTCTGTTATAAACCTCGCAGATGATAAAGATTCTAGTTGTCTACTGATGAACTATGTTCTTCATCTATTACTATGTTTGTAATTGTTAATTGCTATGTAAATCCAATGTAACTACTGTCTGTACATTTTAACTGTGGAGGTTTTCTCCCCAGGCCTCTGCTGAAAATGGACCTACGTCCAGTCAGACACTCCTGGTCAACAAATGTAAATAAATAAATAAAATAAAAAATAAAGAAAACATTAGCATTTCCTGAATCCTGCAGTAAGCTACAACTGGAGCCAGTCACTTTGTGAACATTCTGGGGGCTGTAGAGTCTCCAAAACGCAAAGCAGAGAACTGAAAGTGTGATGAGTAAGTTGAAAACCTCAGGAATTTCCTTTAAGAGGGGTGACTAAGAAAGTAAAAGTATCTAGAAACACAAGGAAGGCCTGCAGAAGAATGAAAGGTAGAAGAGTTTGTAAATAAAACATCTTGAAAGAAAGGGTCTTGAGAAAGGTGTCGAAGGTGGAAAGATCCAGTACGGGTCTCCAGTCTCCTGCTTTTCTTGGAATCAGAAGCAGTCTGGAATATAACCCTTTTCCCAAGTACTGTGGAGAACAGTCTCTATTTTGCCTTGTTTGAGCAAAGCTTGAAAGATGGGAGGGAGCAACTTTATCTGACTGTAAGGAAGAGAAGGGATGCCACAAAATTGAGGGGACTTGCCTCCAAATCATTATGTACCTCTTATAAATAATGGAGAGTATCTATTTGTAAGTAGTGATGCAGAGCCAGTTTTGTAGGGCAGAGGTGAGCCTTTTGGATTGGGGAGGGCTGGAGTGGGGGAGGAAGATGGAAGGTGGTCAGGTGGGCCTCCCAGATCTAGAGTTACTGCCTGGCTTGTCTTGTAATCTTCTCATAGGCATTTTCTTTGCCTTATTAGGAGGTCTAGATTCCCCGTGAGCAAAGGATGTCGGCTTTGCAGGGTAATTTCTCTGGCATCTGAGCACAGAAGTAATAAAGATTTGTCTACAGTCCATCATTTAACTTTGTTCTTGTAAAGTCTTAAAATAGACTAGCTGCATCTGGACCAAATAAAAGGTCCCTGTTAAGAGAAGAATCTAGATGCTTTACTTTAATTTCGCCAGGGAGGGACTGGGAATGTAGCCGTGCATACTTCCTTATAACAGAACCTGTAGCAGCTGCTCTGGAAGAAGCTTCTTCTGCATCATACCTGCATTTTATGTTGTGCCTAGCAACATGGGAAGCCTAAGGTACCAAAAAAGTGGCCTACCGTTTACAATCTATTTCCTCTGTAGAGGACAATATTTTAATTTAAATTCCACAGAATAGACAAGTATTTAGTCATCTGGAATGAAAGCTCCACTAATGCCAAAGTAGTTTCTGTGAATTTAACTCTTACTTTTTATCTTTGTCAGAACTGCTGTTGATCTACTGTGTCCCCCACAAGGGCAGCCACTCTAAGGACCCAGATAATTACAGGCCCATCAGCCTCATAGCAGGCAGTATTATCTTATCTAGTCTCCAATCAGTTTGGTGTTGTGAAGGGTAGGGCCTGCCGACTGAACTTGGTAAGTTTCTTTGGAAAAGTTACAGAGGGTTTGGAAAGTGGTCACTCAATGCACACTGACAATTTCAACCAGGCAGAGGCTTTTATCACTACCACCCTTATTAGTAATAATGAAAAAAATTAGAACGCAATGTTAACATCTACATGGTCTGCTAAGGTTGCATATTGGCTACCTAACAGATTCCAAGTGGTGAAAGCTGCTGTTAACCTCTCTCAATATAAAACTGTAATTAGTGAAGTACACCACATGTAGAGTGGATGATTCTACCCACTGGTTATTGGCTAGGCTTGTAATATACTGCAGACTGCTAGCCTGGTACTTACCTATGAGCCTATGAGAGTGGTGCTAGGCCCTCTCCTGTTTAATATTTATTTTACAGACATCCAAAATAAATTTCACAAAAGGTTGACCAAGTTTGATGATGACTAAGACATGAGCAATTATCTGCTCATCCACTGATACTGAACTCCAGCAAGGGTAGAACATGTACATAACCTGGTGTACTGAAACAGGTGGTTCGAAAAAGTGTAGGATAGCAGAGTGTCGCACAAAAGGGGGACACGTGGAAAATCTCTCTCGCTCTCATTTGATCATCACTTCTCCACCACAATCAGGAAACTCTTATCTGCAGGCACAGTGGTGTAGAGGTTGGTGGTGTCACCTCACAGCAAGAGGCTTCCCAGATCGATTCTTGGCTGGGGCTCCTTCTGTGTAGAGTCTGCATGGCCTTCCTGTATTTGTGTGGATTTCCTCCAGATTCTCTAATTTCCTCCCACATTACAAAGGCATGCAACTGGAGCGTTTCTCCCTGGGTCTCTGCTTTAAATTAGCTCGTTCCAGGTTGGACTTTCCCGGTAAACAAATGTTAAAATAAATACATTTGGTCCAGTTAATTTTCAAGGAAATACACCCAAAATCCAAAGTCATCTTACTGCTATACTTTTCCTTATCAGACCCATCACTGAATACAATGGTCCCTTTGGTATATACAAACACAAACATCGCTCAATTCAAAAGGCCGTGAAGATTTCTAACCAAGAAAATTAAAGGTCTCAAACCCTTCAACTATCCTGAGAGGTTACCATAAGTCCAGTCATACTCAGCAACCTGCTGTTTGACCTAAGGTGAGCAGAATCTCACTTTCTGAGCCACAAAAGACCCAGTCCTATTTCTTCACAAAACCAGTGGCTCTGCAAACACCAACACTAGAGGAGCCTAAACCTACACAAACAATACTTGCTGGAGGGGACAAATTTCTAACTCAATGTATTCTCAGTCTATGGAACAACTTACCATTACAGGTCAAGCAAACTATTACTTTAGCTACCTTTAAAGCACGTCTTGATAACTGAAGGTGTAGACAAACTCGCGCCAGGGTTATAACGCATGTCCATGCTCAATTTGGAAAGTTAGTACAAAGAAGTGCTCAGAAAGGGTGGCAAGAACTTTTAAGTGAGTCTATGTAAAAGTGTATATGACTAGACATCTTATGGTCCCCATGACTACTTCTTCAGTGTTGTTCCTACAAGACCCTTCTTGCTGAAATAACTGACACCAAAAACATGGTCTTTAAAAAATTTTAGATCAACTCAGACACAGCAGGTTCAAAAAGAGGGAGAGAGTTAACTTTACTAACACAAATTTCAGGTCTCCTATACAGGAAATAGCATGTAGTCACAACAGGAAGGCACCTCAGAGGAAAACTTTACATACCTTTAAAAAGCCAGAGATGATGACTTTGGGTCCTAACGAAAATCAGACACAGCTGCTAAGTGTAACTTCTGAGATGAACATTTGGATCCAGTACCCAATATTTGAGCAAAAACTGCAGAATAGCTATTTAAGAGTCTACCCCCCACGGCACTGCCCAAATGGAGAACTTTGTTCATTTACCATTATGAATCTTGCTAATGATGGACTTCCAGGCTGCCCAAAGTGATATGCTGGGTTCCTGGCATTCAGTGAAACTGGAGAACCTAAGTGGTTGGTCTGTCAGATTGTCCCATCCATTTGGCAACCCTCAACCAGACCTACAGAGTACAGCAATGAGGTTGGTGAAGAGGTTTCTTTATTAGCTAAGGCAATAACAAGATAGACAATATTTGCCTAGGTTAGAATGGGACTATGAGAATGGCTTTAGTCCTCTGGATCTTGATTTTTTACAAAAACTACAAGACTGGTGGAAAACATGAGAGCGCATACAATAGCATCCACTGGTAACTGTCGCTATACAGGGATTATGGAAAAGAAGCTGCTGTACTTTGAGCTGGTTGGGGATGCAAACAGATTGCAGCAATATCCACTCTGGTACTGAAAGATCATACAAGCCATTGCCTGAGTGAAAGGCCACTTGTATGGCATCAATAAACACATGTTGAGACTACCTGCTAGACAGCTAACTTATCCAGGGATATGTGTTGCTCTCTGAAAGTGAAGAGAGATCACTGCCTATTTCCGCAGCCTAATGACCTAGTTCCCCCTTCTAGGTTTTATATCATAACACATAAATACTGTCAGAGTAGACAGAAATTGCATTCTGGGGGAGGAGATCTTGAAGAGCTTGCAACAGAAAGGCCACCCTATCTCCACAATATTTACAGTGGATATAAAAATTTACACACCCCTGTTACCATGCCAGTTTTTTGTGATATAAAAAATGAGACTACAATTAATAATTCTAAAACTTTTCCCACCTTTAATGTGGCCTACAACTTCTACAATTCAATTGAAAAACAAATCTGTTAGGGGAAAAATATAAAAAATAAAAAATGTACAATAAGCTGGTTGCATAAGTGTGCACACCCTTAAACTAATACTTTGTTGTGTGCACACACCCTTAAACTAATACTTTGTTGAAGCACCTTTTGATTTAATTACAGCATTCAGTCTTGTTGGGTACACACCTGCCATCAATTAAAGAGACTCTGATTAACCCCAAATAAAATTCAGCTGTCCTAGTAGGATTTTCCTGACATTTACTCAGTTGCCTGCTACAGCAAAAGCCATGGTTCGCAGAGAACTTACAAAGTGTCAAAGGGATCTCAATGTTGAAAGGTATCAATCAGGAGAAGGGTACAAAAAAATGTCCACAGCATTGGATATACCATGGAACACAGTGAAGACAGTCATCAAAAAGTGGAGAAAATATGGGACAACAGTGATGTTGCAAAGAACAGGATGTCTCCAAAACTGATGAAAAGACAAGACGAAAACTGGTCAAGGAGGCTGCCAAGAGACATACATTAACACTGAAGGAGCTGCAGGAATTTCTGGCAAGTACTGGTTGTGTACTACACGTGACAACAATCTCCTGTATTCTCCATATGTCTATACTATTGGGTAGGGTTGCAAGACGGAAGACTTTTCTTAAGCAGAAAAACATCCAGGCCCAGCTAAAATTTGCAAAAACAATACATCTAGTCTCCCAAAAGCATGTGGGAAAATGTATTATAGTCTGATGAAACCAAAGTTGAACTTTATGGCCACAATTCCAAAAGGTACGTTTGGTGCAAAAACAACACTTTGCATCACCAAAAGAACACCATCCCCAAGGTGAAGCATGGTGGTGGCAGTATCATGCTTTGGGGTTGCTTTTCTTCAGCTGGAACTGGGGGTTTAGTCAAGGTGGAGGGAATTATGAACAGTTCCAAATAATAGTCATTTTTGGCCCAAAACCTTCAGGCATCTACTAGAAAGCTAAAGACGAAGAGGAATTTCACCTTTCAACACGACAATGACCCCACTCATACATCCAAATCAACAAAAGAATGGCTTTTACCAGAAAAAAAATAATGTTTTGGAATGGCCCAGACACAGTCCAGACCTAAATCCAATAGAATATCATTGGAGGGACCTGAAGAGGACTGTGCACAAGAAATGCCCTCTCAATCTGACAGATTTGGAGCACTTTTGCAAGGGAAGAGTGGGAAAATATTGCCAAGTCAAGATGTGCCATGCTGATAGACGTCTACCCAAGAAGGCTTCTTCTTCTTTTGGCTTTTCCCGGTTAGGGGTCACCACAGCAGATCACCTGTCCACTCATGATTGACAGTGGAGTTTTACGATGTCGAGTTGCTAGCCTGGCACCCAACCTTCCACGGTAGGCACACACACGCATGCACTCACGCCTAGGGCCAATTTAGAGTATCCAATCCACCTACAGCATGTCTTTGGGATGTGGGAGGAAACCGGAGCACCAGGAGGAAACCCATGCGACCACAGGGAGGACATGCAGAATCCACACAGAAGGCACCCCAGCCAAGGATCGAACTGGAGAACCTCTTGCTGTGAGGTGGCAATGCTAACCACTGCACCACTGCGGCCGCCACCCTACCCAAGAAGACGGAAAGCTGTAATTAAATCAAAAGGTGCTTCAACAAAGTATTAGTTTAAGGGTGTGCAGACTTAAGCAACCAGCTTATTGTATGTTTATTTTTTATATTTTTCCCCTAACAGATTTATTAGTTTTTTCAATTGAATTGTACAGGTTATAGGTCACATTAAAGGTGGGAAAAGTTTTTAAATGATTTATTGTAGTCTTATTTTTTTACATCACAAAGACCTGGCATTTTAACAGGGGTGTATAAACTTTTTATATCCACTGTATGTGCAGTGAGATCGTATTCCCTCCAAATCCCTTGGATCTTTTGCCCTAAACAATCTTCCCTATCCCACTGCCAATGCTTCCATGGTAACCATGACAGTGCATAGGAAAAGGAGGGGCTAAGAGACAACCTTGAGTCAAACTGCTGTTTTGTAGCCACCAAAGAAGGTGCCTGGACATGCTCTGGAAAAGTGCATAACTTGTGAAAGGGGGTCTGTCACATGGGACTACTGAACTCTTAGGCTCCATTGTAGAACCCACATATGGAACCTTGCAAAGGAAACCAGATACTACATTGCTACCATAAGAGCCAGTACCCTGAGGATAAAAGCTGCCATTAAGTGAAACAGGATATAAGGTGGACTGCTACCTGTAAGGACTGAATTCTCTCTCATATGAGATGGACAGTTTTGATCCCTGTACTGATGTAGCAGGTAGCATCTTATAAATACTCATGCCTGGGATGGGTCTGACTCAGACAAAAATCCCAAGGACTGAAACAGAGCTGCAGTAAGTAGTCCCTTACTTGCTTGATTTACTTGTAAATGAATAACCAGTCCAGGCAGCAGCAGGAAACAGCTAAATCAGTAATTTATTATAAAATTCACACAAGCGCTTTCACCCTGACTCAAATGCAGAGCTTTTTCAAGTAAAGTACAAAACACAACACCCCTCCATTTAAGTACCTTCATTCATAAAAAAAAACGCCAAAATATCTTAAAGTGGTACATACAAGTCTGCATCTAAAATGCTAAGCAAAGCAACATTAGTCAACATAACTTCATCCACAAATAATCAAAGTGCCTCACGTTAAACACATTCTGCTCAGCACAAACATTGTTCCCTAAATGGAGTCAAATAAGAAAGCAATAGGTAAATAAATGACCAACTTTCAACAATCCCTACACAGTCATAACTTAAAAAATATATTAAAGGGCTAAAAAATGTGAAAATATGAAAAAATAATAAATGGTAAAAACTGTATAACAACACATATACATATTACCAAAAGGTGTTTAAAAACAAGATTTTTTATTACAACTTCTCAGATCTCTTAATTAAATAGGGCTTGATAGAGATATGGTCATTTAAAGCCGGGGGATGGGCTGCATTCAGTTTTAACTGCCAGTAGGTTTCCCTACAGCTTAACCAATTCTTCTAATCACCACCCCTAGGGTCAACACAAACTCGTTCCAAAATTCCAAAAAGAAAACCTGTATGATTAGGTTCTACGTGCAAATGCATATACAATGCGTTATTCAAGTTCTTTTTCCTAATACTGTAAGTGTGCTCGTAAATACGTTTAACGCCCTTTCAGATTTCCCTACATAAAACCTGAGGCAGTCCTTACATAAGGCCAAGTATACTATGCCCCTGGTCGTGCAGTTACCTTTCCTAAAGTGTACAATACTTCTAGTGTAATTATCCAACGTTATGGTTACTTTGTCCAAGATGTACTTACAATAACCACATCTTCCACATTTTCTTGTTCCCAGACCACCCTGGAACCTACCTCAGTCATTGTTCCTTTCAAAAAGCCTTTTTAGGTTAGTTCCTGTTTTAAAAACAAAATTGGGGCTCTCTCCCACCCTATGTACAATAGCTTGGTTAAATTTTAACATTTTCCAATTTTTTTTCAATTAATCCTTTGATGTCCCTTGACGCATTACTTTATTTTAAGAACCTGAATAACGCATTGTATAGGCATTTGCACGTAGAACCTAATCATACAGGTTTTCTTTTTGGAATTTTGGAACAAGTTTGTGTTGCCCTAGGGGTGGTGATTGGGAGAATTGGTTAAGCTGTAAGGAAACCCAGTTAAAACTGAATGCTGCCCAACCCCCGGGTTTAAATGACCATATCTCTATCAAGCCCTATTTAATTAAGAGAGCTGAGAAGTTGTAATAAAAAGTCTTGATTGTAAACACCTTTTGGTAATATGTATATGTGTTGTTATACAGTTTTTACCGTTTATTTTTTCATATCTTCACATTTTTTAGCCCTTTAATATATTTAAGTTATGACTGTGTAGGGATTGTTGAAAGTTGGTCATTTATTTACCTATTGCTTTCTTATTTGACTCCGTTTAGGGAACAATGTTTGTGCTGAGCAGAATGTTTAATGTGAGGCACCTTGATTATTTGTGGATGACGTTATGTTGACTAATGTAGCTTTGCTTAGCATTTTAGATGCAGACTTGTATGTACCACTTTAAGATATTTTGGCGCTTTTTTATGAATGAGGGTACTTAAATGGAGGGGCGTTGTGTTTTGTACTTTACTTGAAAAAGCCCTGCATTTGAGTCAGGGTGAAAGCGCTTGTGTGAATTTTACATGCTCACATGACTCAACTTTGTAAATAATGTGAATAGTTTTCTACTTCAAAAACGTGCATGTTAAGCAAGCATATCCAGAATTCCTCTCTTTATATATGTAACTGACTTCCACACTCAACACTTCAGTGCCATTGCTCAAAGGAAACTGTATAACCCTTAACCTCTCTCTCTATGAATTCTGCTAACTATGCTTGTGAATATTCTTATTTTTTAACTCTCTTTACAATTTTATCTTGTATACTCCTGTATTTTATTGTAACTGAATTTGTACAATGCTTTCTTGGAGCTTTTCTCCCCGGGCCTCCACTGAAAACGGGTCATGTTGGCCCAGTGGACTTCCCCGGTAACCAAACTGGAAATAAATAAATTAAATAGTAAATTACTGATTTAGCTGTTTCCTGCTGCTGCCTGGACCATTTATTAATTTACTAGTCTTGGTTGCACGGTCTTCTGCTTGCTTTATTTATTTAACTTTTGCTGACTGAGTTAATCCCACCAGGCTAGTGGCTTCTTTGGGACCAAAGGGGGTTACATTTCTGCTACTAGAGGAAATTTGGCCATGTCATCCAGGAACTTCCCCTACTCATTGCAGGTGGGTGAGATTGCACTCTTCTCTTAATCTTGTAACATGATGACTGGGAGGAGAAGAGTAAGTGGAAGTATGGCAGAGTTTGGAGAGGTAGAGTTGTTTCAGAGCAAGAAACAGAATGCAGCTGAGAGTGATGGTGTAGCTGAATCACATGAAAAGATACTTATTACAACCTCCAGCCAGGGAGTGGGGGAGGGTGGGATAGAGTACTACAAGAATTAATGCAGTAGGGAGAACCAGAGAACAGGCAAGAAGGGTCATGGGGAGATATTATGGACAAAATTTTACAAGATGGTGACAATAAGGGAAAAGGTGAAGCAGAATGGAGGAGACAGAAATGAGAAGACATATGTGAGGGTAGCAGCTGGGCTTTAGAAAAGAAAGAAGAAAAGGCTTCAAGGTCGAAAAAAGAAATATGTGGTAAGGATGCAAGAGAAAACAGAAAAGCAGTTGAACAGATATGGCAACATGATCATGCATTCAAGAATCAAAACATTTGAGATGATTGTAAAAAGAAACTTTTTGTGACATTACTTTTGAGACTGGGGAGGGCTTAATTAATAGACAATAGAATACTTTGGCCTGGGGATGGGAATATTCTGTTGTGCTTAAAATAACTGAAGGGAAAATACTGCATCTACCAGGTGTGATAAATGTGAATGGGGCAAGATGTTGGAGACGACCAAAAGCATTCTTTTTGTGGGGTGGAAAGGCATTAGAGAAGTGTGACAAAAGGTGATGTAGACAATGCAGAGGAGGACATGATGTCAACAGTTGTACTGCGAAATATTACAAGTGCAAAAAGAAATTACATTTATGATGGATTGTAAAATAGTAGAAAATGTTAGAAATGAGCAGAAAAAGGAACAAAAAAGCAGGAAAATGAAACTAACACATACTACATACAGACTTGGGAGAGTAAGAAATTGTACAAGGGGCACGAGAAGAAGAAATTCAAAAAGAAATAGAGACTGGTGAAGGAAGAACTTATTTGCATAATGAAGTGAAAGGAAATAATGAAGAAAGTGAATGGAAGAATTAAGATGGTATGCCGTGAAGGGAAGACATTCTACTGGGAAAGAGTGAGAGAAAACAGAAAAAAAATGGATAATTTAAAACTAGTAACAGTACCTGTGTATTATTGCAACCATGTTCAACTCACATTTTGCTGTACGAATGAACTTTCATTCTCTTCCTTTCAGTGAAAAAACTTACACTTTTCACATCAAATCACAATACTTAATTTCTTATTTCATTCAAAAAATGTTAATCAGTATACTAACAGCCCTTTAGTATGAAGCGTTGAGTGGTAACTATTTCTGATCCTTAACATTACTGTAAAATAAAGACAAATTAAAATGGGAAATCTGTGCTTTGCATACCATTACGGCTGGTTTCACTGTGGTCGATAACCTAATATAACTTCACCTTCTATACAAATTATAAACACAACTTCTTTATTCTGTGACCATCTGCTTTGTACGTGAGCCAGCGGATTTAAATGCTGGTACATTTGTAACACAACCGTTGGTTTGTAATCTCTATACTGCGTCCTTGTATGTTTTATCGATTGTACACAAACTCCAAACTATTCAGACTATTTACTTAACAGGAAATTAAATTTCGTGACAGAATATAAAAAGTGTGCACTTTTTCAGTGAAAAGAAGAGAATGAAAGTTAATTCATACAGCAAAGTATAACTTGAAGGAAACGTCTAATTTTGTGACCTTTTGGAACGTGGTTGCGATAACACGCAAGTAAACTAGTAACATTAAATTTGAAAAGTTGGATAAATAATGTCAGAAGACAGGTGCTAAAATAGTGGTGTACAAAATAAAATCAGATACATGTTTAGTAGATGTGAGCTTCTTAAACAGAAAAGAACAACTGCAGGGTGGAGTTTGGGGGCAGAAAGATGTGCAGAAATTGCAGTTTTCTTCATGAAGGACTACATCCCAGTAGTAGATAATGTGGTTGTAAATGCAGGGAGAGTTTTTGTTATAAATTAGGATTATTGCACTACATAAATACACAGATAGCAAAGAGAATTTATTTGACTTATTAAAGCTTTATATTATAATCTGAACATCATCCTGACAGGAGATTTTAACTGTAATACAGATGATTTTCACTAGTGAAGTGACTCCCAAACCAATGTGCAAACGTGAAAAAGGGGTTGTGGATGGATGGATAAGAAAAAACAGTGAAGATTTCTGTGGACATTTAAGAAAATAAGAGAACGGATAAAGATGGTGGACTAAGACTAGGAAATAACAAATATTCATATAGAAGAAATAACATGACGACAGAAACAAACTAATATTTTAAAAGACTATAAGAGGGATAGAAAAAAGAATAAAGAAAGTGGTGCCTCAAATTTAGATATGATTTGAACTAGAATTGGGATAAATATGGAGTATATTAAGACTATTGTGGGAAGATCACATAACCACAACATTTATATATCAAAGCTGGACTGAGTAGTATAGGGAATACAAGACAGTATGAAAAACTGGAATATATAAAAAAAAATGTAAAGAGAAATATGATATGGTAATGAAAGAGGCATGGGATCTGCAAGAAGGAAATAAGAGTATATGAGTAGACAGAGCTGTATGAACAAAAACCAAGTACTGAATTCATTACAGACAGCAGTATCAGGTAAAAGGAACAAAGGAAGAAGTGAACATCTGAGGGAAAAGATGAAAAGACAAAATATGGTGATGGAACAAGTGATGATAAAAGAAGGGAGGTTAGTAAGGGAACAAGAAAAGATTGAGCAGGAAGTTATTAAATTCTTGACAGAAAAAAAAATGGGAAAATAGAAAAAAAGAAAGCAAGATGGGAAAGTGAAAAGGTTTTGGAGGAAGAAGAAAATGAAAGATTAAGAAAAATAAGTGCAATGGAGGTATAAAAAAGTGTTTACAGTGGTTAGGGAAAATTCATCCCCACGGGTGGATGGAATAGATTACAAGTTTTATAACAATCTGGAAGAAAAGCAGAACAACATAGTTATAAATGAAAGGAAAGAAAAGGATTTATGAAGGGGAAATGTATGTGGTGTAATTAGACTAATCTGAACAAAAAAAGATAACACAGAATGCTTAAAAAATAAGAGGCCAATTATGTTAATGAAAACAGATAATGGAATATTGAAAATAATATTGATGAGAATGAGAACAATATTAAAAAATGGAGAGGGAGAATATATGAGATTACATTAAGTAAGATCAATGTCGGGGATAATCAAATAAATGGTTTACTATATAAAGGAAGGTGGATATGTGGTAAGAATTATAGGATGTGTCAATGAAAAAACTTAAGGGAAAAATTATGGGAAATTTTGGAAGATTATAAAATATACACAAACAGATAATTAAGTTAATAAGGTCAGCATATAGAAGTAAAGTATGGTTAATGACCTTACAAATGGATGGGTGAAAGGGAAGATTATAAATAAAAAGAGGCGTTAGACAGGAATGTCTGCTTGTTAGAACAATTTTTGCATTAGTAATCAATGCAGTCATGGAATTGGTTATCAGGCACGGAAGCAGCTGTATGGAAACACAGAGGGGAGGAGAAGCTGCCATTAATGGCAGTTCATGCAGATGATGTGTTTACTGCTAGAAATATTGGGTGCATGGTAGAGGTTATTAAACCAGTGGACAGGACTAAGAGTCAACAAAAAGAAAAGTAAATGATTTGCAGAAGCAGTTAAAACAGGATTTTATTTTTGCAATAGAGAGAGAAATTCCATGAAGAGTATTTAGAAGTTAAGTAAATACAAAAAACAATGGAAAGATGGTTGGAGAAGTACAGGAAACAAGCAGATTATAGAAAGCCTTTAATTTAAACTTTAAGAAAAAAAGTTTATTTGATAAATAGCTGTGTGCTAGAGAAATTATGAGAGTTTGGATCAATCACTGCTCATCCAGGATAACTTGAAAAAGAAATATTACAAATAGTGTTTAGTTGTTTATGGGGTTCAAGACTGAATCTGAAGTGGAGGATAGAATAAAATACAGAAAAGAGGTTTAAAATTAAAGAAACCAATTGCCTTTTTAACCTCATTATGTTTGTATAAAAAAGTATGAAAATGGAGTAATAATAACTGTAAAAAGTACATATAAGGACCCAAGTTCCTAAGAACTATTGAACATTTGTTTAATAAAGTATGGGATGTTAATTAGCAAGCTAATGTCATTAGATTACTAAATTAGATCAACCCAGCCAATGGGGATGCACAAGCCAGTGCATTTCTTTGTGCCGGTCCCAAGCCCGGATAAATGGGAAGGGTTGGATCAGAAAGGGCATCCGGCATAAAGTTTTGCCAAATCATACATGCGGACAACAGTACAGATATACATACTGGAGCGGTCGAGGCCCGGGTTAACAACGACCGCCACCAGTACTGCTGGCCAACAGGGTGCTGGTGGAAATTGGGCTACTGTTGGCAGAAGGTGGAGAAGAGGGGGAAGATATGCCTGAAGGCAGGTAAAGGCTAGGACTGCGATAGTGAGGGTCGGAACTTTGAATGTTGGCAGTATGACTGGTATAGGGAGAGAGCTAGCTGATATGATGGACCGAAGGAAGGTCGTATATTGTGTGTGCAAGAGACCAGATGGAAGGGGAGCAAGGCTAGGTGCATCAGAGGCGGGTTAAAATTGTTTTATCATAGTGTGGATGGGAGGAGAAATGGCGTAGGCATTATCCTGAAGGAACAGTATGCTAAGTGTGTTTTGGATGTGAAAAGAGTGTCGGATAGAGTGATATTTATGAAGTTGGAAATTGATGGTGTAATTATGAATGTTGTTAGTGCATATGCTCCACAAGTTGGGTGTGCGAGGTACGAAAAAGAAAAATTCTGGAGTGAGTTGGATGAAGAGGTGATGACTGTACCCAAAGGTGAGAGACTGCTGATTGGAGCAGATTTCAAAGGGCATGTTGGTGAAGGGAACAGAGGGGACGAGGAAGTGATAGGTACATATGGTGTTAAGCAAAGGAATGCAGAAGGTCAGATGGTAGTGGATTTTGCGAAAAGGATGGACATGGCTGTGATGAATACGTATTTTAACAAGAGGGAGGAGCATAGGGTGACATACAAGAGTGGAGGAAGATGCACACAGGTGGATTATATCTTATGTAGAAGGGCCAGTCTGAAGGAGATTGGAGACTGTAAAGTGGTGGCAGGGGAAGGTGTAGTTAGGCAGCATAGGATGGTGGTTTGTAGGATGACATTGGTGATCAAGAAGAGAAGGATGAGTGTGAGGGCAACACCAAGGATTAAATGGTGGAAATTGAAAAAGGGTAATTGTGATGTGGAGTTCAGGGAAGAGTAAAGACAGGCGCTGAGTGGCAGTGAAGAGTTACCGAATAGCTGGGCAACTACAGCAGAGCTAGTAAGAGATGGCTAGAAAGGTGCTTGGTGTGCCATCTGGAAAGAGGAAGGAGGATAAGGAGACCTGGTGGTGGAATGAAGAAGTACAGGAAAGTATACAGAGAAAGAGGTTGGTAAGAAGAAGTGGGATTGTCAGAGAGATGAAGAAAGTAGACAAAAGTATAAGGAGATGAGGTGCATGGCAAAGGGAGAGGTGGCGAAGGCTAAGGATAAGGCGTATGAAGAGTTGTATGAAAGGTTGGACACTAAGGAGGGAGAAAAGGACCTGTACCGATTGGCTATACAGAGGGACCGAGCTAGTAAAGATGTGCAGCACGTAAGGGTGATAAAGGATAATGAGGGAAACGTACTCACAAGTGAGGAGAGTGTGTTGAGCAGATGGAAAGAATACTTTGAGGGGCTGATGAATGAAGAGAATGAGAGGGAGAGAAGACTGGATGATGTGCGGATAGTGAATCATGAAGTGCAGTGGATTAGCAAGGAGGAAGTAAGGATAGCTATGAAGAAGATGAAGAATGGAAAGGCTGTTGGTCCAGATGACATACCTATGGAAGCATGGAGGTGTTTAGGTGAAATGGCAGTGGAGTTTTTAACTAGATTGTTTAATGAAATCTTGGAAAGTGAGAGGATGCCTGAGGAATGGAGAAAAAGTGCTTTGGTACCGATTTTTAAGAATAAGGGTGATGTGCAGAGCTAACTACAGAGGGATTAAATTGATCAGTCACAGCATGAAGTTATGGGAAAGAGTAGTGGAAGCTAGGTTAAGAAGGGAGGTGATGATTAGTGATCAGCAGTATGGTTTCATGCCAGGAAGGAGCACTACAGATGCGATGTTTGCTCTGAGAGTGTTGATGGAGAAGTATGGAGAAGTACAGAGAAGGTCAGAAGGAGCTGCATTGTGTCTTTGTGGATTTAGAGAAAGCATATGACAGGGTGCCTAGAGAGGAGTTGTGGTATTGTATGAGGAAGTCGGGAGTGTCAGAGGAGTATGTAAGAGTGGTACAGGATATGTACGAGGGTAGTGTGACAGCGGTGAGGTCTGCGGTGGGAGTGACGGATGCATTTAAGGTGGAAGTGGGATTACATCAAGGATCGGTTCTGAGCCCTTTCTTATTTTCAATGGTGATGGACAGGTTGACAGACGAGATCAGACAGGAGTCCCCGTGGACTATGATGTTTGCAGATGGCATTGTGATCTGTAGTGAGAGTAAGGAACAGGTGGAGGAGACCCTAGAGAGGTGGAGAGGTCAGCAGGACTAAGACATATATGTGTGTGAATGAGAGGGAGGATAGAGGAATGGTGAGGATGCAGGGTGTAGAGGTGGCAAAGGTGGATGAGTTTAAATACTTGGGATCAACAGTTCAGAGTAATGGTGAGTGTGGAAGAGAGGTGAAGAAGAGAGTACAGGCAGGATGGAGTGGGTGGAGAAGAGTGTCAGGAGTGATTTGTGACAGACGAGTACCAGTAAGAGTGAAAGGGAAGGTCTGCAAGAGGATAGTGAGACCAGCTATGTTACATGGGTTGAGACGGTGGCATTGACAAAAAAGCAAGAGTCAGAGCTTGATATGGCAGAGTTGAAGATGTTAAAATTTGCACTGGGTGTGACGAGGATGGGCAGGATTAGGAATAAGTATATTAGAGGGTCAGCCCAGGTTGGAAGGTTTGAAGACAAAGCCATTGAGGCAAGATTACGTTGGTTTCGACATGTGCTGAGGGGGGATGCAGAGTATATTGGGAAAAAGATGCTAAGGATGAAGCTGCCAGGTAACAGGAAAAGAGGAAGGCCTAAGATAAGGTTTATGGATGTGGTGAGAGAGGACATGCAGGTGGTTGGTGTGACAGAGCAAGATGCAGAGGACAGGAAGAAATGGAAACAGCTGATATGCTGTGGTGACCCCTAACAGTAGCAGCCGAAAGAGAAGAAGATTACTAAATTAGATCATGATGAGAAAAAATATGCTAACAACAGGGCACATACATATCCCTCTGTATCTAAGGTATCAAATAGTATAGATATGGCTAATAATCGCCTTATCAGAGTGAATTAACATATCACCGAGTTATCTAATTAACAGGCTTTCAGTCTAAATGACCCTTTAGAATCCCCTGTTCATAAACTGGAGAGACTTGTGAGCCAATCCCAGGGGGTAGACAGTTGACAGTCGCATGTAGATGTTTACCAACAAGGTTTTTTACCGTATCAGAAAAATCAGGTGACAACCAATACAGAAAGAGGGAGACAAAAAGGAAACATGTTCAGTACTTAGTGATTATAACATTATGTGAAGTCATAAGGGATATCATATTTTCAATTATAGTCATTTTGACTTTATCAACCATTTTCATCTTTTTGAAAAGGGGTTTAATTTAATTTCTATGAACAAGACTTATTGACAGATTGTTTAATTAATTTTAAATTGTTTATTAGTCACTAGGTAGCCTATCTACCACAAGAGGAGTGGTTTCTGGCCCAGAAATTGTAGTTTATTGGCCATTTGGGCAGCTTTTCCATCCCTTTCAACTTTCTAGTTTAAAAGCCTGCGTTTGCGCTTGTTTCCCCTCTTTCCTGTAACTAGTCTAGTCCAGATACAGATTTGTTGTATCCAGGACTGTTTGTAAGCTTCTGAGCCCCCCCCCCCCCCAATCCTTTCTGTGCTGGAGGGAAGCCTTCTAGCTTATCAGTGGGAGTGGTAAGCACTAGGTAGCCTATCTACCACAACAGGAGTGGTTTCTGGCCCAGAAATTGTAGTTTATTGGCCGTTTGGGCAGTTTTTCTATCCCTTCAACTTTCTGGTTTAAAAGCCCGCGTTTGCAGTTGTTTAAGCTCCACACTGCGGTGCCAAGCTGAAGTAAACTATTACTGGTGTCAGAGAATCTGCTCTTCAGTTTTTCCCTTAGATCTTGCTAGTTCTTCAAATAACCTAATTGCTTTGCACTTCAACAGGTTTTTGTAGCAATTATTGCAGCACACCTAAGTGCCATGACCGCTAGTCATTCTTCAAGAAAATGGCTCCAGTACTTAGTAGCTACAACCACCCCTCCAGGCTTGATTAAAGAGCAGTTCCCTGTGCTTTCTCCTATTAACCTGGTACACATGGGTATTCTGAGGCAGTGTAGCAACTGCCTCACGTACACAGACAACCCTCTTCTCTTACCTCCCAACAATCAGACTTGTGAGAGATGCACTTATATCACCAAATAGGAAACTATGCACTCTCCAGGCAAGATCTGAGTAGCTGGTCAAGAGGAGAAGGTCAACACCTGCACCACACCACATAGAACACACAGCCCTACAGAACACCCACTATTCACAACTCTCACATAAAAACAAAAAATACACCCACCTTTGCGGAGGCTATCAATAGAAATTTACCCAAACAGCAGAGACCTCAGAGACAGAAATGCACTCCACCACCACAACACAGCACAAACCACAGGACACATAGCTCACCTCCACAATGTGCCCCTCAACCTAAGCCCCTAAGGCTAAACACCTTGCCCAATACACTAATCATAGGTGACTCAATAGTGTGGCACACAGATGTCCCACAGTCAGCTGTCTATCAGGTGCCAGAATATGACACATAACACACGCACTCAGGTCACTCCACAACAAATACAAGTATAACGCTGTCACTGCCATGTGGGCATGAATGAGCTGAGACGCACCTCCCTGGGCTACATGAAAAAAGACATGGTGGAGCTCTCAGATTATGTGGCCCAGGCAGGTATGACACTAGTCCTGAGCAGTATCCTACTGTCACGCAGAATGATACCGCAGTACAAACAAAAAATGATTGACTTCAACAACTCGATAAGTTTCTGGTGTCATTCTAAGGGGATCCAGCATCTGTCTGCTTGGGATGATTTGAATGATGGACCTCGATGCTTTGCCAGAGATGGCCTGCATCTGTCACCACTGGGTTTCCGGGTACTGGCTAAGGCTCTTGCCATCCCTATAGTGCCTTTTTAGGAGGTGTTTCAAAGACCAAATTACAACCGTAACAGCTATAAATAAATGCAATCTGAGGGTTATGCTGCTCAGTGCTAGCAGTCTAAATCTCAAGATGCACTCGCTTGAAGCACTCCTCAAAATGGAAAACACTGACATTTTTCCCGTAATGGAGACCTGGTTTAAAGCAGCAGAAAGCACCCCTGCACTACCAGGCTATAACTCATTCCACACCTTTTGTTCCCGAAACATGGACCGAAGCTGCAAAGGCGGTGGTGTCTCCATATTCATAAAGGATATGTAACCTCCAGACTAGTAGCCCAGCATAATGCATCTGAGATACTTCAAGCACAACTAATATTGGGTAAGACGGTGATCCAGGTCATAGCCTGCTATAAGTCCCCAACCATGTCCCTACACTCTCAAGCCACGTTCCTAAGCACCCTGGAATCTATCAGCGTCCAACCCAACACTCACTTATTATGAGATTTCAACTATCCCTCCATCAACTGGGAAAACTACTCAAGCACCAATACACTGGCCCAACGCTTCCTGGAATTCATCAATTCCAATGCCCTGGACCAGGTCATTCTGACCCCCACTAGAGGAAGCAACATCCTTGACCTGGTTATTACTAACATGGGCGACCGTTGCTCTACACCAACAGTCAATCCCTCCCTGGTCAGGTCCGACCATAAACTAATCAGCATGGAAATCCACATCTCACCCACACCCCCCGCAAAGGTAACCACCTTGAAAAAGTTCTCCAAAGCAAACTTTGGACTCCTAAAAACAGAGGTGGCTAACTTCATGGCACCCATGCCAATGGAAAATAGCTGCATGACTGACAAATCATACACCAATGTACTGTACAGACATGTACACAAATGCATGGAACTAGTCATACCCAAGAGAACCAAGACACTCTCCCCCAAAAAAGGAAGCTAATCTGGTGGCCCCGTGCCATTAATAAACTCTACAACAGAAGGAAGAAACTGTTGCAGAAAAAGGTGGAAGTCCCAAGACTGGAAAAACTCCCTTATTAGCCTCAACAAAAAGTTGAGATCCCTCATCAAATCCTCTAAAGCCAGCTATGAAGACAGAATTCTGGCAGACACTAAAAACAATCACAAAGCCTTCTATAGCTACATCAAGAACCTCCATGGCAATACCCAGATTTGCTCGGAGATACTGCACAATGGTACCTCCTATACTGAGCCCACAGATATTGCCAGCATAATGGCAGACAGATTCAGTGCCAACTTTACCACCCCCCCAAAGGACCAATCACAATATTGGTAGAATGCCAGGCACCCAGCTTTACTGCAGCACAGGTTAAAGCTGCATTGTCCAAGGCCAAGAATAAAGCTTCCATGGGACCCGATAATATCCCTGGCTGTATTCATCATGAACTACAAAGTGAACTGGCACCACATCTGTGTTCCCTGTTCAGTCACAGCCTCACCTCAGGTTTTGTTCCTACCGAATGGCGCACTGCTACAGTCACCCCTCTCCATAAAGGGGGAGCAACTACAAACCCTGGTTATTATCTCCCTATTAGCCTGACGAGTCTGATATGTAAAGCTATGGAACGCATCATCATGGACCTAATAAACAAGGATATAGGAAATCTCCAAACTCTAGACCCCATGCAATTTGGCTTTGTGAAAGGAATATCATGCCTGCTCAACCTGGTTGACTTCTTTGAGTCAGACACCAGGGCTGTGGATGAAGGTATGGCAGTGCATACAGCCTACCTCAATCTGGCCAAGGCCTTTGACACCATTCCTCACTTTGGAGTTATTGATAAACTCACCAAACTAGGCATCAACCCCTATATCACTAGGTGGGTTGCAAAGTGGCTCACAGATACAACACACAGTGTGAAAGTAGCGGACTCCAAGTCAGACTGCTGAACAGTCACTAGTGGAGTCCCACAGGGATCGATCCTGGGTCCTTTCCTGTTTGGCATCTACTTCTCAGAAGTCTAGGTCAACACAAAGGGACTCTGGCTGACCAAGTTCACAGACGACAGCAAGCTGGGAGCCATTATTAACTCCCCAAGTGATGCAGACATCCTACAGAAAGGCCTCACTGAGACCAATGACTGGTGTTGAAACCATGGCCTTAAGCTTAACGCCAAAAAATGTGTTGTCATCCCTTTTGGTAAAAACTCAATTCCCACTAATTACCACATCGATGGGAGCCCAGTGAATACTGAAGGCGCTATAAGAGATCTGGGGATGCAGGATGACGGCAACCACTCCTTCGACCATCACACTGCCACTGTAGTCAGAAAGTCCTTCTATGTGGCACATCTCATTACTAAGGGTTTTGCATCCAGGAAGAAAGAGGTCATTGTCTCTCTACTCTTCCCTCATTAGACCAATCAGAGTATAATGCCCCATTTGGCATGTACCCTCACTAGACACATGCAACAGCTGGAAAGGCTACAGAAGTACCTCACAAAGAGGATCCTAGGCTTTAAACACATGTCCTACATGGACAGACTCAAAAGAATCCAGCCATTCTCTGTCTCATATTGCCTACTTAAGGGCAATCTCTGCTTGACATACAAAGCCATGTCTGACCCAGCTCGGTTAGAAATGCTACATCTAAAGAAATCCCAATCCCTCTGCACCACATGCTCCAGAAGCCTCAAGAGGCCTCAACCTCATTACCACAATCAACAGAACATGCTGGAGGGACAGGTTCCTCACCCAGAGATTGCTCATGCTCTGGAATAGACTTACCATACATGTCGTGCAGAGCACCTCACTGACCCTTGTGACAACCGTGCCCAGCAATAAAGGAGCCTCAATCCTTACCACTAACACCAGTGAGGGGCGTCTCATATAGGAGGAAAGGATAACAAACACACACAGTCAAGTGCAATTTCCCTTAAGAGCACATAGAGACAAAGTCAGTCCAGGGATGGTCGCTCCCTTCCTCTCCAGGTCCCCAATAAGACTCCCCACTGGCACAGCTATACGGTCCAGATTTCAGCCAGTTGGGCAAGCTAAAATCTCCAGCACCCTCTCTGTCCAACCAGTGCTTCATGTCCCTGCCCAAGTAGCTTACACACACACACTTTGAGATAAGAGTTTATACAACCACACAGACACTTCTGGGGAAGGCTGGCACAGGTTCTCCAGCTGTGCCCCTTTTACCCAAACTATATGGTAGCAATCACTGCCACCACCCAGCTAATATTTATCAGCTACCCAAAGGCCATTAAAAAGGGTGTCCAATTATTACTGTGCAATATTAATATCCAATTGGTAAGTGTGACTAAACAGTCATGGTTTATTAGAGTGACTTGGTACAGGAGCACTATATACATGCAATGTACTCTAGAGCTTAAATTATCTCTACACAAAACAGCCACAGTTGAAAGGTTTTAAAATATTTAATAATAAAAAACACAAGACAATGTTTCTTACTACACAATGCTAGTCAAGAGTTCAGAGATCACACAGAAATGCTTAAAATAATTCAGTAGTACAGTTCTGACATCACAGAAAAACACTTGATCTAATATTTCTAGTTTCTAGCTATTTCTAAGAGAAAACACACTTCTAAAATAGCTTACATATAGAGCAAGACAGTGCTGATGAGTTGGATGGTCAAGACAAAAATGCTTAATTCATTCTGATTCTCTCTGTTTTTAAAATCACATTCCTGGTTCTCATTACATCATTCTTCACACTTCCCTGGGTTCCCAGGCTAACAGAAACTAAATTTACATTCTTAACATTTCCTTGTGTTATCTTGCGGGTTCCTATCAGATCGACGAAAAATCAAAATCTTGAACGCTCATACGAGCAGAAATGCAGGCAATTGAAATGGATATTGTGAGATCGCGGTACAGTGAAGATCGGAAAATTTGCCCTTTCCTCACTGTAGTGCGATCTCGGAGTTGGAATATATATTTAAGGGGGGTGTATGGGGGCACAGCCCCCCACAATAGCGATTTCGATTACCTGCGTTTCCGCTCATCTGAGCATTTGTGATTTTGATTTTTAGTCTATGTAATATAGACCCTATCTTACAGCTGGTCGGGAAGCAGAGCAATAAAAATACATTTGCATGTTTAAATCTAGCACTTTAACTCTTGGTTAAAACAACAGAAAGAATGTCTTCATCTAGACATCTGGAGCAGACTTTAGATCAAAGGGTCATAAAATGCTTGACTTACCTTCCTTACAGCAGTTTTTTTTTTCATTTAAGACAACAAGCCTGTGGTTCACATTAATATTTACAGATGACAGAATTACCTATAAAATTCTATCTAGGTAGGCTGGAAGCCTTCACAACCCTCTTCAGAGAAATCTTGATGTGTGGATGGGTAATAGAAAGTTCACTCTAGGGAATCACTCCAGTGGCTGCAACTTGATAGAGGCACTGGGAATTAACATTGGGCGGCATGATGCCAGGGCACTTCTATGGGCTAGGCTTGTAAAGGCTCCAGGGCCATTAGCCTAGTACACACCTATGAATTTAGCTGGTCAATTTTAAGAAAATGGTAAAATAAAAACATTGGCAATTTTTAAGAAAAAAGTACATATATACCGAACACCAACCCCGTTTCAGCTTGAAAAAGCTTGTGAACAAGATTTATACAAATATTTTGGTGGTAAAAGGGGCTACAGTAAATTGAATCTAACCACAGAAAAATACTTTTTTCTTTCCAAAGACCCATCTACTAGAGTACTGAAACATGATAAAGGGGGTGGTGCAGTTATCTTTGACATCACTTATACATCTTGTATGTTTGACATGCTTCAAGATACCAATATACAGTCGTCTTTCAAAGAAATTAATATGGACAACACAGTGTTACTGTGGTATGTGTCATTGCTTCACAGCAAGAGGTTCTCTGGTTCGATTCTCGGCTGGGGTGCCTTCTGTACAGAGTCTGCATGTCCTCCATGTGTTCATGTGGGTTTCCTCCGGGTGTTCCGGTTTCCTCCCACATTACAAAGATATGTCTGGGACTCTGCTGAAAATTGGCTTGTTCCAAGTCGGACTTTACCGGTAAAGAAATGTTAAATAAATAAATAAAGATGACCTATTGAAACTTTGACCTGTATGTAGAGGATTGTGTATATTACAGGAAGTGATTCGGTTTTAGCTACATTACTTTTTACTGAATAAAAATCTGTGAGCAACTACAATTTTTGTTATACCTAAAGTATACAAGGACATACGTCTCTCCTCCTTTTAGATGAATAGTAGCCACTAGCTGCTCCAAACTTGTCCATTAACTGTATACAATGATGAAATGTTACAATCCTTTTTTTTTTTTTTTTTCCCTTATAAATGTCATTTGCTCAAAGATTTTTGGGACTTTTTAAGTAGGATTACAAAAGACTTATGGCAAGAATGTGCTGATTTTTTAACTGCAGATGGTTAGGACTTATTTCTGGTATTCCCTGTTTTGGAGGACAAACATTTTCATGATGCACTTTTGGACTGCAATCTTCTGTCCTCTAATGAAATTACAGGTATTCCCGGGTTAAGGACATCTGACTTGCGGACAAGCCATAGATACGAACGGGCTGCCGCAAATTCGGAAATAACATGAAAATAAAAATCCTTAAAGTTGCCCAAATCTTACCTTGAAAATTAAAAATTATGTTGTACTTTCCTTTTCCACATTTCCCCTATTTATGAAACTGCTCACATGTCTTGCTAGAGCAGTTACTTCTGCCTTCACAGAGAACAAGAGATCCAATTGGTTAAGGGACTGCTGTGTTGGTGATCTGACTGGTCAAGACTGCTTGTCTTGTACAGTACAGTACTGAAACAGTTACTGTACTGTACAGTAGAATGGGCAAATGACATTGCGGCTCACTAGGGTCTTGGTGACAGGAGGTCTGGCAAAGGTTTGAAAGTTCAGGAAAGAATGGAGAACATTCGTGGGTGATGCCTGTAGTACAGAAATGTGAAGTTTAAATAGGCAAGTTTAACTTTTTTTTGTATGGAACATTCTACTGTACTGTATGAACTTAGTTACTGTACTATTACACTGTACTTACAGTATTACTACAGTATACTATATTATGTTTAAGATTTTTTTTTAATTTGGAAGTGAAGTGTTTTATATACACAGAAAAGTAAAACAAATACTAAACTGAGGCAAACATTTGACTAAGTGATTCTTAATAAGAACCATATGTACTTGTTTCAACTTGCATACAAATCTGACTTAAGGACAGACTAAAAAATGGATTTCGTCCTTCACCCAGTCTGCCTGTAATCTAATTATGGATTTAATGGAAATGGTTTTGAGCTATAAATTTCTTTATTTTAAAGGGGAGTTCTACTGGGAAGTATATTTTATATATATATATATATATATATATATATATATATATATATATATATATTGCTGGAATATATATTTGAGTTATTTGGACAATATATTCGTAATGTGGAAAGATCAAAATACACCTGTTACAAAATTTATTGAATACATTAATAGCACTACTCGTTTTTTTAAATTTCATTTATTCTTACACCATGGACAGTGTTAACTACTTAGATGTATTAACTTAAGGTTGACAATGGATTTGCATCCAATATCCTTAGGAAAGCACATTTTTTTGAACAGTTACCTACAATATAATAGCTGTCATCCTTATTCATACAAGCGTAGTTTGGTTAGAGGCAAGTTAGCTCGTGTGGCCAGGATGACTTCAAATAGGGAAGATTTTGCAACTCAAACACATTTTGGAAAATAAGTTTTTTTTAAAGGTATACCCTGCAAAATTTTGTATTTGAAGTAATGTGTCACTGAACAATGGAGAGAAAGATATAAAGCTCTTCTCAGTGTTGGTTTTGAACCTGGCCCCAATCAGTGTGCTAATAAAAACACCCCTGCTGTTATAGCAGCCAAAGATTATATATTTGAAAAGGCTTTAATTTTACAATGTAGCATTGACTATATGCAGATTAAAAATATTATTAGATCTAATTGGTCAATATTTAGGTTTGATGAGAAAAGTACAGTTGTGTACACTTAACATAAATGTAGATGTTCGAGTGTACTCACTGTTGCAGTCATTACATTTGGGTTATCTGCTTGCAGTAGCCCTCAGTCGGCCTGATTAACAAAGTCTTGGGTCCTGCGTCGGTTGCTGTCCCTTCTTTCATAACGTCAGGTCGTCAGGGGTATAAAACATGCAGCCGACACCATTACATCAGTTTTTCTTGCCCCAGATGTCAGGTGCCCCCCAATGGGAAGCAATCAAATCTATAAATACGATATACCTCCAACAAAAAGGAAATACACCAAAAAGCTTTTAGAGCATAGTAAGTGAGTGTAGAAGTATAGCCAAAAGAAGAAAGGGGGCTGGAGGGAGGGTAACCAGGACTGCAACAGTGAATACACTTGAACATCTACATTTATGTTAAGTGTACATAACTGTACTATGTTCTTCATGTTTCACTGTTGCAGTCATTACATTTGGGTAGATTCCCAAAGCCAAGATTGGGAGGAGGAATTTAAATAGAATTAAGATCAGCTATAAGGCCCTGTAAGACTGCAGTGGCAAAACCAGCTCTGGATTTGGAGAAAATTGGCAAATATTAATGCTTGGTGAAAGTATGTACAGAACTCCAGGTAGCAGCTTCTAGGATGTCCCTAGTAGGGACGCCCCTGAGAAAGGCTGTAGAGGTAGATGCAGCTCTGGTTGAATAGGGTCTGATGCCCTGTGGGATAGGTTTTCCATGGTGCTTATAGCGGAAATGAATGCAGTGGCCTATCCATTTTGAAATGGTTTGTTTTGAAATAGCTTTCCCCTCTGTCCCTGCAGCAAATGCCACCAGCAGTTGTTCAGATTTCCTTTGAGGTTTAGTCCTGTCCAAGTAAAATCTAAGCTGTCTGTGTACATCTAAAGAGTGCAGTATTCGTTCCCCTTTGTTCTGTGGGTTAGTAAAGAAGGTAGGCAAATGAATGGACTGATTAAGCGCCACACTGGATACCACCTTGGGCATGGAGGGCTTGGTTCTGAGGGACACCCTGTCCGTATGAAAGTTGATGAAAGGTTCCACTGCTATAAGGGCCTGTAATTCAGATACCCTTTTTGCAGAAGTGATTGCTAAAAGGAAAACTGTTTTCCAGGAAAGAAAATTTTAAATCTGCAGTAGCAGCTGGCTCGAAAGGAGGAAGAGTGAGTTTCTCCAAGACAAAGTTAAGATCCCAGGCTGAAGTTGGAGTTCTCCTGGGTGGCCTTAAATTTTTGGCCCCTCTGAGGAACTGCTTGAGCAGTGGGTGAGAGAAGAGAGGAGGCTCTGTGCTATAATGAGCTGAAATGGCTGAGGCATGAATTTTGATGGAGGAGAAAGACAAGCCCTTATGAAGCATCTCAGTCAAGTATTGTAGAATCTGAGGTAAATTGGGCACTGCTGCGTTCATTCCTTGAGTTTGGTACCAGGCGCAGAATCTTTTCCATTTTGCAGCATAACATTTTCTAGTACTAGGCCTCCTTGCCTCTAAAATGATACCCATCAGTAATTTACTGAGGGATGGTAAAAGAGAGATTAGGTAATTAGCCAGGCTGCTAGGTTCAGGGTTTGCAGCTGAGGGTGCAGAATCTGGTTCTCCTGCTGAGACAACAGGGAAGGAGTTTGAGGCAGGTGCCAAGGAGACAAGCGTGACTCACTGCGCAAGAGTGGGTACACCAGTGTTGGCGAGGCCAGTCTGGTGCAATTAAAATCGTCCTTGGCTTGTCCTGTTTGTCTCGAGTAGTACCTTGGAGAGCAGAGGCAGAGGAGGAAAGGCATAAACTGATAGGTTTTTCCAGCTGAAGGAGACAGCATCCACTTTCCAAGCTAGCTTGTGGGGAATCCTTGTGCAAAATATGTCCAGTTGATAGTTCTGGGGGGAGGCAAACAGGTCGGTATCTGGGCCCCCCATTTGCTTGTCAACATGTTGAAAATCCTTGTTCCAGTTTCCACTCGTGTGGGTCCATGAGGTTTCTGCTTAGTCCGTCTGCCAGTGTGTTTAGTTTTCCTGGCAGGAATTGAGCTTGTAGATTCATTTGGTAGCTCAAGGCTGTGTTCCACAATGCCATGGCTAGTCTGCAGAGGGAGTAAGAATGTGTGCCCACCTACTTGTTTATGTACCACATAACAGTGGTGTTGTCAGTCTTTACCATTAGTTGTCCTGGAAGAATGTGGTCCTTGAAGGCTGTCAGAGCATTTTGTACGGCTAACATTTCCTTTTGATTTATGTACAGGTGCATTTGAGTTGGGGCCATTTGCTCTGAATGCACTTCCCTACCAGGTGAGCCCCCCCATGCATAGTCTGATGTGTCTGTTGTTAAGATTTGGGTAGCAGGGGGTAATGTGCATGGTAGTCCCTTGTTTTGGTGGCAGGCCTCTGCCCACTAAAGGAACTCTAGGCGTAGGCAAGGTATGATAGGAATCTTTGCTTCTACATCCTGTGAATGTTGACACCATAGGCTTTTGAGATACCATTGTAGTTTCCTCATATGCAGCCTTGCATATGGAATTAGAAGAATCCAGGAGGACATGAACCCCAAGGCTTGCAGAATTTGCCTTGCAGACAGCTGTTTTTTGTGGCCACTTGTTTGAAGTAAATTGCCAAATGAATCCATTTCTTTGGCGTGAGGAAAGCCATCTGGGAAGTTATATTCAAGCTTGCTCCCAGGAATATAATTTGTTGACAGGGTACCAGGTGGGATTTCTTTTCGTTTATGGTGAACCCCAAACAAGTCAGTACCCTGTGAACAAAGGCCAGATGATTCAAAGGAATGTCCTTGCTTTCTGCCTGAATTAGACAATCGTCCAGGTATGGGTATATTTGAATATTTCTTTGCCTGCAAAATGCAATGACTGGAGCTAGGCACTTTGTGAATACCCTGGGCGCATTAGATAAGCCAAAGGGCAGTGCAGAGAACTGATAGGCATGTAGCTTGCTTTGAAGCATAGGTTTCTTCTGCAAGACTCCCTGATAGGGATGTGCAGGTATGCTTCTTTTAAGTCTAGTGTTGCCAACCATGCATCCTTGCCTAGCATAGGAAGCAGCTGGTGACGAGTCAGCATTTTGAATTTTGGTATCACCAGAAAGGTGTTTAGAATAGAAAGGTCCAGGATAGAACGCCATGTATTGACTTTTCTGGGTACCAGGAAAAGTCTCGAATAGAAACCTTGTCCCTTTTCCTCTTCTGGTACCAACTGAATAGCCCCCATGTTTAAGAGAGAGAGTACTTGATTTTGGGCCTCTGCCCACTGATTTGGGGGTAGATCTGGCCACCTGCTTGGTGTTGGTAACGTGTGGAAATGAAATCTGTATCCTTGGGACACTATATTTAAAACCCATTTGTCCTGGGTAATGAGTTCCCAGTTTTTGGCCTGCAGACCAGTCTTTCCGCCTAAAGGAGCATTCTGTCGGGAAGTGCTTGGAAGTTTTAAAAGCAAGTCATTGAGACAGTTTTCTATAGGGGGAGTCTTACTACTCCCAGGTTTGGGTGCGGAAACCCCCCACTACCTAGTCTTGTGTGTCCCTTGGGACTGAAACCTGGGGGTTCTGCTGTGTCTGGGTTTGGCTTGAGAAGACCTGGAAGGGGCTGGAAAGGACCAATTTTTTGAGGGCCAGTGCCTACTAAATCTAGGAGGCTGAACTTGCAAGAAATCTAACAGTTTGCATAGATTTAGCTTTATCTTCCATCTTTTAAGAACTTCCTCAGCCTTGTTGCCAAACAGGCGGTCCTGATTTACGGGAGCATCCAACAATTTAGCATTAACATGATCAGGTAAACCTTGCTCCTTAAGCCAAGCATGCCTTCCGAGTACAGACCCAGTAACAACAGCCCTGCAAGAGGCCTCTAATTAATCAAATCCACATTGCAAAGTATGTTTTCCAACCTGTTCAGCAGAATGCATTAAATCCTGCCAATTCTTTATTTTCAGCACAGTCAGAAATTAATATCATTTTCTGTTTAAGCGATCCAATAACATGTTGTTGATACTTTAACATATGAAACTGGCAGTTTAAAGCCCTAATGGCCAAAGTTGCAGAAGTGTAAACTTTCTTACCCCATCTATCCAGCACCCTGGAGTGTCTATCTGAGGGGGTAGGATTTTTAGCAGTAGAAGCCTTAATGCCCTTGTGTCCCTGTGAAATAGTCTCTGGATCCGCAATAGGATTTTTAAAAAGGAACTTGTGAGAATCAGGAACCCTGTAATATCGGTCAGGTTTTCTGGGAGCAGGAGGCAAAGAATCAGGGGCCAAACTAGATTCTGAAAAGGCATCATCAACAATGTCTAGTACAGGAGGTATATAGCCAAAGGCCTATGGTGAGGCAGGATTAAGAAATCCCTAAGCCTCTTTTTTGAATCAGAAAAATCCTGGCTTTCTCAGTGGAAATGCTCCCTTAGAGTATGTAAGGTCTCACCAAAAGAAAAATCCTCTGGAGAGGAAGCAGAGGGAAAAGAGTCCTCTGCATTAGAATCCTCATAAGCAGATAAGGGCAAATCCAGATCATCAGAAGAATCAGAAAAATCAGAATCCTGTTCAGAAGATTCATAAACAACTTCAGTCCTAGGTCTCTTAGAAGGGGGAGGTTGGCTTCCCCTGATTAGGAGTTATAAGATCTTCAGCCATTCTTATTATTTGTTTTTTAGGCATAGAGGCCTGAGCATGCGGCCTGGGCATCAGTTTCTTAGGCATAGTTCGAGATTTTGGCCTAAATGAAGAAGGAGCCGTTGGTTTAATATGCAAGTTCGTAGGCCTGAATACACCCTCAGAAGCCAGTGCTTGCACATCGGTTCCAGACTCATCCAAGGTAGAGACATCCGCAGGTTCCACAGTTAAAGCATATCACGGCATACTGGACTCCTAATGGGTCTCAGTAGAGGCCTGTGAGTCAGAAGTAGCGGGTATCAGGGGCTGCAAAAGCATCTCACTGAGTACCGGCGAACTGGCTTAGGAGAAGCGTCGTCGGCAGCTTTGGAGCTCGGCGGCCTGTCTCTGTCTTTATCTTTGCGCTTTTTCAGAATCCTGGTTTTCAGATGGCTAACAGATGACATTTTTGGATAATTAAACAGAGAATCGAAATATTTAGAAGCGAAAATATACCGACGATGGATAGTGCACCGATTAAATAAAGCACAAAACCGACAGCAAGGTACGTCGTGGTCAGGGCCTAGGCAAGGAATACAGTACGGATGAAAATCTTTGTGAGTTATTTGCTTTCCACAAGTAATGCAATTATTAACTTTTACTGACATCGGTAAGGAGCAAGAAAACATTTCCACAACAGGGTACTTAGCTTTAGTTGAAGATTTCGGTTCGGAAACTCGAAAAAGATAATTTCAGGAGTCAGCCAACCGGCACTTGTGAACTGCTTCTGCTTCGGGCACAGCACGGCCAGAAAGACTGATGTAATGGCGTCAGCTGCATGTTTTATACCCCTGATGTCATGGGAGAAGGGACAGCAACTGACACAGGACCCAAGACTCTGTTAATCAGGCCGACTGAGGGCTACTGCAAGCAGATAACCCAAATGTAATGACTGCAACAGTGAAACACGAAGAACAGTAAGTTATGTACTCACCATAACGTTAGATGTATGTAGTCCATCTCGCCTCATATTCTTCACCTGTGGGTTCAGAGCAGAATGTCGGCTCCGACTCGGCCCATTTACTAGTTCGAAAGTCTTTGATTGGCTGGGCTAAGATGGTATCCCACAATACATTGCCCCACATTCCCAGATCTAGTTTGCTGCCAACAGAAATATAGTATCTATCGCCCAAACACGCACACACACCCATAACAAAGAGGTCCAACAAATTATCCAAAGGGACTCTGTAATATCAGAAATACAAGGTGATCCTCCAAATACTCCAGGCTTGGGGGACGGTGGGGGGGTAATGAAGAATGTGAGGCGAGATGGACTACATACATCTAACGTTATGGTGAGTACATAACTTACTGATGTTATGTAGTCCTATCTCGCCTACATTCTTCACCTGTGGGACAGCGTCCCTAGCACCTACATCCTGGGTGGCTCAATGGAAAATACTCCTGAGCACTGTGGAGCCAAAAGATGATCTGCCCCTGGACACCACATCCAATTTGTAATGGGAAACAAACGTGTGAGGAGAAGCCCATGTTGCAGCCGCACAAATATCATCCATCGATAACCTAGCCTGAAAGGCTGTGGAAGTGGAAACTGCTCTGACTGGGAAGGGAGGGCTCTTTCCTCCTGCCGGATAAATAAAGGAGATGCAACCAGCTATCCACCTAGAGATGGTGACCTTGGATACCGCAGACCCCAAGCAATTCTCTGAAAACGAAACGAAGAGCTGGTCTGACTTCCGCCAATCTTTAGTCCTGTGTAGATAAAAGCATAGTTGCCTATGAACATCCAACAGATGAAACTGGTACTCTGCCTTATTAGAGAAGTTGGGGAAGAAGACCGGCAGTTCAATTGACTGATTAATATTAGATAAGGAAGCCACTTTGGGAAGAAAGGACGGATTTGGTCTGAGAGAGACTCTATCTTTATGGAATATCAAATATGGGGGCTTGATTGATAGGGCCTGGAGTTCTGAGACTCGTCTAGCCGATGTGATAGCTATCAAAAAGGCAGATTTCCATGTAAAAAATCTTAAATCGCAGGAAGCCGCAGGCTCGAAGGGTGGGAGGGTGAGAGCCTGCAGAACAAAATTGAGGTCCCAGGGCATAACAGGTTGAGCTACAGGGGGACGAAGAAGAGTGCCTTTTAGGAATGCTTTACACAGCCTGTGTGCCATTAAGCTAGGTTCATAAGCCACATGAAAATTTGAAATAGCCGCCAGCTGAACTTTGATGGTGGCTGAGGCAGACCCTTGGTAGAACAAAGCAGACAGAAATTCCAAAACAGAATTGATGGGGGCTGTGTAGGGGTCAATACCTTTGGACTGGGCCCATATTGAGAACCCTTTCCACTTACTAGAGTAGATCTTCCTAGTGGACGGCTTATGAGAGGACGAAAGAATATGGACCACGTCTGGAGAAAAATCATGACATCTGACTATGGATGGAAGTGGAGTATAGCCAGGCAGTTTGCCGGAGGGTCCCCAGGGAGGGGTGGAACTGTCCAGACATATGTGTCAGCAAGTCCGGACGAGGGTCCAGAATCCAAGGGGTATCCACAACGCAAGGTTGAAGGAAGGGGAACCATACTTGCCGAGGCCAGTGTGGCATGATCAGAATCAACCTGCTTCCCAACGATAGCGCTTTCTGAATCACCCTTGAGATAAGGGGAAATGGAGGGAAAGCATAAAGTAGACCCGAGGGCCAATTGTGCGCAAGAGCATCCCTTGGAGCTTCCCCCGGTGGAGGGGGATCAGTGAGAAGTAGCTGCTGCATTTTGCATTGAGGGGACTGGCAAACAGATCGCAGCAAGGCTGACCCCATCTGCTGAATATGCTCTCCGCTACCTGGCGGTTCAGGGACCACTCATAGGGCATGAGGATCGCTCTGCTTAGCCTGTCTGCAATCACAATGGTTTTCCCAGGGATGTGCATTGCCACCAAGGACCGTTGGGAAGCTATCACCCAATTCCACACTCTCATGGCCTCCCTGCACAGAGGGTAAGATCGGGTTCCTCCTTGCTTGTTGAGATACCACACTACTGACATGTTGTTTGAGTGTATTGCAATAGTCCCTAGAGGGAGGACATTCTGAAGTGCCTGCAACGCAAAAAGCACTGCCCTCATCTCCAGGACATTTATGTGCAAGTCTATCTCATGCTCCTGCCACGTGCCTTGGACCATCCTGCCGAGATAATGCCCCCCTAACCTTATCTGGGAGGCGTCCGTGGTCACTATGGCTACTGGGTTGGGTGGTACAAACGGTTTCCCTACAATTAAGTTGTTGGTGCATAGCCACCAACTGAGGTCCTGCTTGCATTTGCCTGTGATTAGGATTGGATGTGATAGCGGTAGTCTTTGAAAGGACCATTGGGCGAATAGGAGCCATTGCAGGATTCTCATATGTAACCTCGCTAATGGGACCATCATGATAGTAGACGCCATTGTCCCCAGTAATTGAAGAATTAGCCTTGCCTTCACACGTCTCAGAGGCATCATCGTACAAACCTGTTGTTGCAACCCCGTGATCCTCACCAGTGGTAGGAATGCCCTCAATCGAATAGTGTCCAACTCTGCTCCTATAAATGAGACACGCTGTGAGGGTAGCAAGGCAGATTTTTCCAGTTTATTGTAATGCCTAACTGATGGCATAGATTGATGGCAGTATCTCTGTTTTGAAGAAGTAGATGCTTGGTGGGGGCGGAGAGGAGCCAGTCGTCCTGGTACGGAAACACCTGGAATCCTTGACGTCTAAAGTGAGCCGTCACCACTGCCATGCACTTGGTGAACACCCTGGGGGCTGTGGTGAGACCAAAGGGCAGGGCTCCAAACTGGAAATGCCTGGCTCCCAGCCGGAAGCATAGAAGACATCTGGATGCTCTGTCCATTTTGATGTGGTAGTAAGCATCCTTTTAAGTCGATGGAGCACATCCATACTTCTTTTCTCAACAATGGGAGAATCGATTGTAGCGTGACCATCTGGAATTTGGACTTGCATACATAATGATTGAGTTGGCTGAGATCCAAAATGGGTCTCAGGTCCCCCGTTCTTTTCGGCACCAAAAAGAATCTTGAGTAAGTCCCTAATCCGATCTGGTCTGGGGGGACTGGTTGGATGACTCCTTTTTCTAGCAGTTGAGAAACCTCTGATGCTGCTTGATCCCTTTGACTGGGTGGAACGTCTGGGATCTGTTTGACGGGAGGGGGTGCGGAGTAGAATGGGATGGTGTAACCTCCGGCGATTATCCCTAATACCCATCGGTCCTGGGTGATGACTCAGGCTTCCGGATACCGGGAAATCCGACCCCCGACTGGCTCCGGAGAAGCACAGTCAGGCACACCCTCAGGAATGAGAGTATGGGGAACCACGAAAGGATTCGCGGTCCCCAGAATTGTGGGGGCCCCCTCTGCCTCTGGGGCGACGTCTCCCTGAATACGACCCCCCTCCCCTGCCTTGGGAGGGGGTCTCACCTTGTGCGGCAGGAAAAGGCCTTTGTGATTTGTTGAACCACATCTTTCCCCCTCGCTGAGTCTTGGGATAAGGTCTCGACGGGAGGGAAAAACGGACTCCTACGGCAGACAAGGTCTTTCCCTCTTGCTCGCACCTGGTGAGGGTGTCTTTCACTTTGGTCCTGAACAAGGAGGAACCATCAAAGGGGGCATCAGCGAAGGAAGACTTAAAGGCCTCCGCAAAGTGACACAGGCATAGCCAGGCTTGCCTCCTGAGGGCCACACCTGAGCTAGCCGCCCTACTCGCTCCCTCGGCCGCGTACGAAATAAGTCGCATGGACGTGTTAGCGATGGAGTTGAGGGTAGAGAGCTGAGCATTGACAGTCTGGGCCACCGCCTCAGGTACGTTACCCGCCAGAGTATCTCCTAACTCCTTAAGGAGATCTCTCTGGAGCCGCGTGAAATGAGACAAATAAGTCAGCGACCACAAGGTAAAGGTAGCTGAAGACAGGGTACGTTTCCCATACCAGTCGGTCCATAGTCCTAGACTCCTTGTTAGGAGGATGGACCGAAGAGGAAGACTCAGCAACTTCCTTCTGGGTGGCTGCCGCCACCACCATAGCATCTACCGGGACTCCCTTAGTTAAAAAATCTTTTCCTTGGGAAGCGGACAAAAATTTGTTGGGGCATCGAGGAACAGGCTCCACAGAGTCAGGACTCTCCCACACCCTTCGACAAATAAGGTCAAGGAGCTCGTCGAAAGGTGGAGACACCCAGGAGGCGGAGGGCTGAGCGCCAAAAGCCTTAAGGAATACTGACTCCTCCTCGGAGGGGGTTTGGGAGGGCCAGTCTCCACTTTGTTTCAGGATCTCCAGGATATCGGAGAACGAAATGTCCTCAGAGGAAGACTTGGGGGACCCCTCCGATTCCTCAAGGTCAGTATCGGAAGTGAGGGACTCGTCCTGGGAGTCTATGTGCTTCCTCTTGCACAATTCCTTTCTGGGGGGTTCCTCAGGCACAGGCTCTGATGGCCCCTCAGAAAGAAGGGGACCGCACGTGGGGGTATCCTTAGGCCCTGGCGCTCTGCTGTCCAAGGATAGGTGGGCGTCAGAAGCTCTCGCTGGTGTTGTGGGGGAAGGTAGAACCGATCCGAGAGAAGTAGCTGACCTAGCCAGCGCGCTCCACATAGCCTCGAAGGCGGGACCTCCCGAATCGGAGGACCGACCGCCCCCCAAGGCTATGACCGTGACCGGTGTCCCCACAGCCGAGGCACCGAGAGGGAGGCTCGGAACCGAAGGGTGTTCTGAGGCATCCCCTTCGGGCCCGACCGAGGAGACCAGAGTCTCGAACCCTGTGGATGGAACAGACAAAGTCTGAGCCAATGCGGGCACCGATAAACCCCGCTGGGAGATCGGAGCCGGCGCAGGAACATCCCTCGGAGCGGAGCTTACCGGCTCCGATGACAAGGATGCGCTCGGAGGAGGAATAGCAGAAACAACCTTAGGAGCCGACTGGGTAGGAGCCGAGAAAAATTTGGCCAACACCGGTGACTGTAAAAGCCTCTGCACCACCCTAGCTACATCCAAATCAGAAAGCCTGGAGGACTTGGAGGAGATGGATGGAGACCTAGACCTCCTATCTGGAGAACACTGCCTCAAACTTGGCGACCGGCTCCGAATTGGTTCCAGTACGATCGGATCGGACGCAGACTCAGTAGACACAGCTACCTCCTGTGGCCCCGATGACGGTGGAGCCGAGGAAGCAGACTCAACAATAGTGATTTTAGAAGGTGGCTCCGAAGCAATAGATGGAGCCGGAGACCTTTTCTTGGATTTTGAGGATTTAGACTTCGACTGGGAGCCGAGCCAAAATCCTCCTCAAAGGACGGTTGGCTCCAAGACAGTAAACACAGACCGAGTGTCCATCTGTGATGGACATCTTATAAGCACACTTTGTACACTTTTTAAAGCCCAAGGGCTTATGCTCTTTCTGCTCCTTAGACATTCTAAGGCCAACAACCGTAGCAGCTGCTACTGACAAAAGGTGGGAAACCGCTAACACAGAGACAGAGTCAACACAAGTACAACAAACAACCAAGGCACAGCGGAGAACCTCTAACTAGAATGGTTCTCCACTTAAAAGACTACAACACACCAAAAAGACAGCCAGACAAACACCACAATGAAGGACTAGATCCTCTAACTGAAACGGGCCTAGCCCGAGGGAAGCTAGGGATACCACAACACACAAAAACACTCACAACTCACAAAATACTAACGCAGCAACAATAGCTATGAAAAAGCTCTATTTGGATAACAATAATCAACAAAATGTTTTACAGGAAAAAGGTTTTAGCAATACTAAGCCACAGCCAAGTCGAGACCATGTCCGAGCTCTACAAGTGGCAAACGAGATCTGGGAATGTGGGGCAATGTATTGTGGGATACCATCTTAGCCCAGCCAATCAAAGACTTTCGAGCTATTAAACGGGCCGAGTCAGAGCCGACATTCGGCTCCGAACCCACAGGTGAAGAATGTAGGCGAGATAGGACTACATAACATCATCTGTTTAATACATCTGGCAATAAAGCTGTTTTTGTACATAACAGGAAACATTTTAAAAAGGATTTCTGATAAACATGATGGAAGGGCTAAAAATTTGAACCAAGAGGAACTGAGATACAGAACTTCAAAATGTGGCTATTATAATCAATGTCCATATACTTTTACTGGTCAAAATTTAGAATTTAGGAATCAATCAGATGTGTGTTTATGTAAGGGAAATTGTGCAACTAGTGGCAGTGTATGTATTGCTATTTGTTCTGGGTGCTCAGCATTTTATGTCGGGAAAATGGAGAGCCTTTCACAGACAAATTTATTAAAATTGTAAAAAACTGTAGTATATGCCTTTCACTTTCATCCCCTGGGTGAACCTTCGGGGACTTCATCAGAACTTCATTTAGTTCTGATGAAGTCCCCGAAGGTTCACCCAGGGGATGAAAGCACTTAATAATTAAAGACTTCGGTACCTGATTTTTGTTTCATTATATGTGTGGATCTTACGGTGTTTCTACTGCTTGTTTGGGCATCTACTACAGTTTTTTACAAGTTTATTTCTGGTATCCTTTCAAACGATTGTGCGGATTTACAGATTTATTAAAATTACTATAACAGAAAATTGAACAGTAACAATGCCCTATTTAAACACTTATAGTTATTTAATTTGGAAACATTTTTGTTTGCCATATTAGAAAAGGTCTCCCGAGATCAGAGATAGAAACTGGGAATATCTTTTGGAATACAGGGAGCTTATTTGGCAATTGTGGTTAGATACCAGTAGAAGTCCTTGTTTAAATGAACACTGATCAACTGTTCTGGTTTTAAAAGTATGAGCAGCCAAACTGTGATAATAAATTTATATTAAAATCATATTACAGTTTTACACATATAATACATAGTTATGGACTGACGCTCGGCACATGCATAGTAGTGTGTCGACGTGTATAATATCAATCATACAGAAAAATACTTGTGCAGCTTACAAACCAGTGATGATGCAGTGAATATGCAAAAGCTTATAATTATATCTGCTGCTAGCTCTCATGTCTAGGAATGCAAATTCAGCATTTTCTATCTGTTGTGTTTACATATGTAAGAATGAAACTAATCAGAAGAATCTATACTGCCTATCCTCTGAGTACAAGTGTGGTCTTCTGCACTGCTAATCTCCCTTTGCCTAACTTGGGTACAATTCTTACAGCAGCAGACTCCCTTAAGCATACAAACAGGACAGCTGCATAGGCCACACACAAAAAAAAAAAAAAAAATATGAGGGGGTGCTGAAAAGTTCTAAGCTTGACCAACTTTCTAAATTCTGAGCTTTATTTTGTCTCTGTAGCTGAAAAGAGGGTTATTTCATCTTGTAAAGTGACAATTTGCAGAATCGCAACTCTATGTTTTGACATTGTTTCAGATCACTGATTGAACCATGTCAACGAAAAGTGTGGAACTCTGAGCCATCATGAAGTTCCAATTCCTGCAGAAGAAAACTCCAAAGGAAATCCATGAATGTATGTATGATGCAGAGTGACAGGTGCCCTTCTTACTCCACTGTTAAGAACTGGTGTGCAAACTTTCGGCATGGTGATTTCAAGACCGAAAATGCAGCAATGTCTGGGAGACCTCAAACAGTGCCAACTCCTGAAATTGTTGACCATGTCCATGACCTGATTTTGGTAGATCGGCGAATATCAGCAAAAACAATCGCTGAGACACTACAGATACCCAAGGCACATATTGACTTTATAATCCATGAGCAGCTGGATATGCAGAAGCCGTCAGCCAAGTGGGTGCCCAAATGTTTGAATGCCAATGAAAAAAGACGTCGAATGGACACTTCCAAGTTGATTTTGTGGCATTTTCGTTGAACTGGTGCTGACTTTTTGGAACGACTAGTTACTGTTGATGAAACATCATTACACCATTATGATTCTGAGACAAAACAACAGTCCATGCAATGGTGGCACTCAGGTTCCCCCAAGGCCAAAGAAGTTCAAGACCCAAAAGTCAGCAGGAAAAGTCATGGCCACTGTTTTGGGATCAGGAGGGTGTTGTAATGACTGACTATCTTCCAAGGGGTCAAACAGTTAATGCAGAATAGTACTGTCATTTGCTGTGCCGATTAAAGGAGGCATTAAAAGAAAAAAAGGAAAGGGAAGCTGCGGAGAGGAGTTCTCTTTTTGCAAGACAATGCACCTGTTCACAAGGCTGGCAAAACGATGCATGTTTTGACGAAAATGGGGTTTCAGTGCATAGACCATCCAACCTACTGACCAGATCTTGTTCCATCTATTTCCTGTTTCCAAATCTTAAAAAGAACTTGAAAGGGCAGCAATATGAGTGATTCAGAGGTGAGTGCAGCAGTGGAACAGTATTTCAGTGACCAGACTTCAGACTTCTTTTTGGCAGGGTTAGAGAACTTCAGACATGATGTGCCAAGTGTGTTGAACTTCGGGGAGAATATGTTGAATAACTTGTAAATTTCATGGATCCACGTCATTCCCTTCTTGGTCGGGCTTAGAACTTGTCGGCATCCCCCTCGTAATTCTATGAATCCAGCTTACACACAGAAATTCATTCAGTGTAGCCCATTATTATTCTGACAGCACAAACCATCCCCTAAGGGCAGGCCAAACGTATACCTTCACACAAAGCTATGACCAGGACTACCTATCACAGCCTTAGGCCAGGACAGGACCAGTTGGTGATGATATTGGGGCTGACAAATCTCAAACATTCACTGTGAAGCTGTCTTTAGGGCTTTCCAGCTTGTTTTATTTACTTTATTACGAGCACTGTTCAACGATGACCAATTTCAGGTCCAACCCAGTTTGCACTGATAATTTGTTATATATCAGTGCATTGGGTTCATAACGTGATATGATGTTACACAGCATACGTGATTTTTCTTATAAAGTAGTAGCAAGTATATTCACTAAGCAAAAAATGCACTGTGAGAGGACGAAATGCACCGGACAACCGAGAATCCAGAACCAGCTTTAATATACGTTAAACGTTTGACAAACACGTTTTTCGTCACATAAATCAGACTTCATCAGACAAGAAATACAATGACTAACAACCATATATATATGCTGACCCTTCATTTAAAATAACCAATAAAAATCCAACAGTACTCATAAATATGAATAGATGTGCCTGAAATTTAAATACATAGCATTTGAAAAGTCAGAATACAATACTATGATTCACAGAGATATAACTATAACTCCTTTGAAATGTAAAATACTATCATAAAATAATGAATCAAAAACTTTATAATAAAAACTGATTTGTAGTGAAAACTGATTTGTAGTAAAAACTGGTCATTTGTACTCATTAAAAAATTCAATGAAGTGATATAATATTGTATTTCAAACAGCAATACTCCCATCTAGTGGTCGAGACCTGTATACGCTGAAATATCATCATAAATTTTATACTCAGTCAATAAATAATGAATATTGAATAATTGATGAAAAATAAATGGTAAATGTATTGAGATCTATGAAATATATGAAATGAGTATTAGATACATATTATATATAATGAACCATAATAATATTATTAATATAAATATAAATATATAAATAAAATGACCATAAATATATAATTGTATTAATATAAATGCATAACTAATATATAATTTATAATTTCACGTTAGATATATGAAAAACATGTACATATTATATAAAACCATGAATGTAAATCAATAAATTATAAAACAATGACGCAATGAATATAATAATACAATATAAAATTGAGACAAAATTTGTATAATTATATAATTATGTATATGTATATAAATATATATATATATATATATATATATATATATATATATATATATATATACAGGCATGAAACATATAATAAATAATAAATAGCATCAATATTGAATTGAGCAAATTTATGCATAAAAGATGTGCATATGAACCCTATACCAAACCCATAATCAAATACATGGGAAAAATCCTGTAATATAATCTAGAAAATGAGCTGTTAAAAAATAATCTGTTAAAAATAGGCTATTAAAAGTGTGCTATTAATAATGTATATATGTATTAAATATATACATATGGAAACAAGTGAAATGACATGAAAGTGAAATGGTGTTACAATTTAGCTGCCCTTAATTTTAAAACTGGGGCCAGGGAGATACTATCGTTTAACCCAGGGAATTTATTTGCCTCCAAGACAATTTGCCACAATAATTCCCTATATTCTATCTGGGTCTCCCAGAGGCCACCTCTTTCATCCTTCGCTACTTCTTCTAAAATGAAAAATTTGTATTTCGCCAAGGGACAAATGTTCAAACGTTTGTATAATGCGTTATGTTCTTTCTTGTTTTTGATATCATTCAGATGTTCATAAATCCTTCTTTTGATCTTCCTCTCAGTCTTCCCTATATAGAAGGCCAAGCAGATATCACATAAAGCAATATATACAACTCCAAAAGAATTACAATTACTATATGTTTTGCCAACAATGTCTTTCTCTCTTGCTTGAACGAAAATTTTTTGTGAATTTATCATAAATGGGCATTGTGAACACATTCCACAAAAATAGGTACCCTTGATTTTGGTACTTTTCTTATTTGCCTTATATTGAGCTGTCAACCAATCTTTAATGTTGCGTCCCTTTCTGAAGATGATGTTGAAAGAATCAGTCGACTTGTTGAAATTCAGGTCTGTAATGTTAAGGAATTTCTCCCATTCCTTAGAAAACACTTGTTTTACAATACCTGCATCACCACTATATTCAGTAACAAATGAATGAATGTACGTTTTATCTTTCTTCTTATTTTCTATAAAGTCAGATACCTGAATATTAACACCAATAGGGGGAATGTTGTAGCTCAATATAGGTGCAAATCTATCTTTTCTCCCTTGTATAACTTCTATTTTAATATGGTTACAAAAGTCCACAGGGTAACCTCTATCCAAAAACATACTAACTAAGAAATCCATTTCATCACAAAAATCTTGGTTGTTAGAAGTCATTCTTGAGATCCTAACCATTTGGCCCTTTACAATACTTTTCTTCTGGTGTAAAGGGTGTCCACTTTTATAGTGTAAATAGGAATTAGAAAAAGTTTTTTTAGAAGTTTTTAAAAATAGAAAGAACATAACGCATTATACAAACATTTGAACATTTGTCCCTTGGCGAAATACAAATTTTTCATTTTAGAAGAAGTAGCGAAGGATGAAAGAGGTGGCCTCTGGGAGACCCAGATAGAATATAGGGAATTATTTTGGCAAATTGTCTTGGAGGCAAATAAATTCCCTGGGTTAAACGATAGTATCTCCCTGGCCCCAGTTTTAAAATTAAGGGCAGCTAAATGGTAACACCATTTCACTTTCATGTCATTTCACTTGTTTCCATATGTATATATTTAATACATATATACATTTTTAATAGCACACTTTTAATAGCCTATTTTTAACAGATTATTTTTTAACAGCTCATTTTCTAGATTATATTACAGGATTTTTCCCATGTATTTGATTATGGGTTTGGTATAGGGTTCATATGCACATCTTTTATGCATACATTTGCTCAATTCAATATTGATGCTATTTATTATTTATTATATGTTTCATGCCTGTATATATATATATATATATATATATATATATATATATATATATATATATATATATATTTATATACATATACATAATTATATAATTATACAAATTTTGTCTCAATTTTATATTGTATTATTATATTCATTGTGTCATTGTTTTATAATTTATTGATTTACATTCATGGTTTTTATATAATATGTACATGTTTTTCATATATCTAACGTGAAATTATAAATGATATATTAGTTATGCATTTATATTAATACAATTATATATTTATGGCCATTGTATTTATATATTTATATTAATAATATTATTATGGTTCATTATATATAATATATATCTAATACTCATTTCATATATTTCATAGATCTCAATACATTTACCATTTATTTTTCATCAATTATTCAATATTCATTATTTACTGACAGAGTATAAAATGTATGATGATATTTCACCGTATACAGGTCTCGACCACTAGATGGGAGTATTGCTGTTTGAAATACAATATTATATCACTTCATTGAATTTTTTAATGAGTACAAATAACCAGTTTTTACTACAAATCAGTTTTCACTACAAATCAGTTTTTATTATAAAGTTTTTGATTCATTATTTTATGATATTATTTTACATTTCAAAGGAACAACGTACCTCCCGTGTGGAACAACACCGGTAACTCTCTGAATATTCCACACCAGTTGATCGAACCACAGAACAAAAAGTTAGCAAAATAAATCCACCGGAAAAGCTGGATCCACAAATGTATTTAATATAAAAATGCAGCAGTTTCAAACGTTAAGCGCTTTCACTAGACACAGCTAGCTTCTTCAGAACGGTTAAAACAGCTGATTCCACCTCTCTGTGAATCATAGTATTGTATTCTGACTTTTTAAATGCTATGTATTTAAATTTCAGGCACATCTATTCATATTTATGAGTACTGCTGGATTTTTATTGGTTATTTTAAATGAAGGGTCAGCATATATATATGGTTGTTAGTCATTGTATTTCTTGTCTGATGAAGTCTGATTTATGTGACAAAAACGTGTTGTTTGTCAAACGTTTAACGTATATTAAAGCTGGTTCTGGATTCTCGGTTGTCCGGTGCTTTTCGTCCTCTCACAGTGCATTTTTTGCTTATTGGTTTTTTGTTGCACTGCGCTTCGTTCACTGTTTATAAGTATATTCACTGACAATCTTGACTCAACAGTTTTACTATACATGTCATAATTAATGATGCTCATGGCTACAAACTTAGCTGCCTTTACACTATTTGAGAATCGGGGAGTTCCAATATAAGACAGCACAATATTTAGATTAGGAGGCTAAGCTCTCTCAATGTCAAACTGCTAAACTAGGACTGAGGCAGAGGCACTAACCAGAATGAGAAGTCATTAGACCACAGCAGAGGAAAGGGAATTTATTTGCATTCATACAGCTTTATTTGCAGCTGGTGGTTAATATTATGCAAATAAAAATGATAAAAATTATGCAAACTATCACTGCATTCATTTCAGTTTTCAATTTTACCAAATGAAACTACATCAGCATTACAAACCATATTTTTGTCTGCGCTTTGTCAAGAACTACTCTGGTACAAGTACATGCACATATGTGCAAGTTAAACACACCCACGTGTATGTGTGTGTGTGTGTGTGTGTGTGTGTGTGTGTGTGTGTGTGTGCGCGTATTTTTTAAACTGCATATTTTTAACAACAACAAAAAAATGTAGTCATGATATAACTTGCCACCTTGACAGTTCAATCCCTATCCATCTGCATTGTATGCATTGTCAAAATGGACAGAAAAAGGGAAGTTAACATTTCAATGTTTGGCTAATTGCTCAAACAAATCTTTGCAGGACTTAGAAAAACAAAGCTACGTCATCTTTTTAGATTTTTTACAAATCTTAATGTGACTTGGAACAGGATGCTGGAGACTTTCTCTGACAATTACATTTCTTTCTTTTTTTCTTGCGGTATTTTTGTCTGCTGAACATCAAAGCCTCTTCTCGGCTACTTGCCCCTTTGTTTCCCACAGCATATCAAGCATCTACATCCCACATTATTATATGGGTGGACATGCTCTTCCAGTGGAGTGTAGCCTCTCAGTGGGCTACTCTTTAGAAAGATGGGTGCTAGGGTTACAGTTAAAGTGGATGAACAGCTGCTATCCAGGCAACTGTGAAAGGTGGTCTGCTCCCTTGTTCCTAGTACACATTAATTCTACCAGAGATGCCTTTATCCAAGACACTCAAGAGTCTGGTTTCAAACTTCACTCTGAGGCCCATGGCCAGGACATTCGCACTAAGAGATTATCTTAAATGTCCCCAGTCACAGAAAGTAGTCAGCAGGCCTAGCTTTTAGAAGCTTGCACACTTACTGAACAGAGGAGATGGGATGTTTTGTTTCATGACAATAACCCTGCTACCTGGTGATTGCCATATACATTCGCATTACTGCAAGGACCTACAACTTTTCCCTTCACGTGCATGCTCCACGGTACAGTTTGATGAAGGTTGTCACACATATAGCTTATTAAGAACTGAGCACACATCCTCAACTTCATAGCACTGCATGACAAATATCGAAAACCTGTTTATCCAACACATTACAAGACTGTAGTGCTGGAGTGCCTTCTTCCCTCACTCACAAATGGATGGGCTAGCTACTGTCAGCTTCTTGGCCATGACGATAGTTAATCTGTTGCGAGTCACCTAGACTGCAGTCAGGACTTTTTCCTTGTGTGCTATGGAGCCAAAGGTTAAGCCTCCTTTTCTCTCTTTTACATCTCCATAAAGTTTCATCCATTTTTTTGTCCAGCTATAGATATTTGATCCCAGCTCAACACCTGTCAATTCTAGAGATAAGGATACTAAATGAGGCTTTCTTATTTATGGTAAAAGGTACATGCTTATTTCACAATTAACAAACTTTCTTGACAAGTTTTTTTTTTGTGCTATCCTGTTTTCTCTTTTACAGTTTTTATTCATAGGGGGCTACTAGGCTATTGGCCCTGAGGCCCTTAATAAGCCTAGCCAAGAGTTTAGCCCATGTTTAGAAAAGTCAGCAACCAAAGCCCCTGTCCAGAAGGGACACAGGTGGAATCCCAGGGGTGTATTTTCTGTTTCCCATCCAGTTATCCAGGTTCCGCTTAAAAAGGGATAATGAGGTACTCTGCTTGACGTGGAGAGGGATTCTATTCCTCAGATGGGGGAGTCTTTAGGACACAAATCTGCCTCAATAAGTCCTACTGATATCACAGACCAGGTTGAGGTCACGTGTACAGGTTGCTCTAGTGGAGCTTGACTTGTGGATATGCACTAGTCCCATCAAGGCAGGGTCTTGATATTATTGTTACTCTTTTACATTCTTCAGTTAACAATGAGTAAAAATATTATATCCACCAGTGTTACTCTAACAACTTTAATCTTAACTGCAACTGGTATTCCCACAAACCAATGTCTTTGCTATAGCACTGCATTTCTATGAAGGAATACATATTGGCAGTGCAAACACCATCCCTGTGTGCCTCAGCTTTTCAAAATGGCAATATATTGACTTTTGAAGCATGACGTTTTCTTTAGGATCTGTGCCTCTGTATATTCCACAGAGGTGGAGAATCTGTGCACCTTCCTATTTATATGTAATCAACAGCTCCCTATTACAATTCTGTGACCTGTAATTGTCAGTAAAAGAATTATGGGGAAAAAAACAGCAGCAAAACTAAAGGAAAACACAATGTCAACAATCACTGCTACTTTTTAAAGTTATTTTTTTGCATGGAGGGGCAAATCCACCTGGAATGTTGGGAAGATATGCACACTCCATACCCCCATTACTTACCTATACCAACTCTGTAATCACTGTAACTTTGAGAAAAACAACTCCTCACATACAGCTATCTTGAACTTTGGATTTTTAAATCCACATTTTTGCATATTCCGTCTTGCTATATGAGACTTGTGCTTAATAGTCTCAGAATTTAAAACTGTTACCATGACAATCAAGTCTGAGGTCACTGTGTCTTAGTAAAAAGCACTCAACTTTGCATAAATGCCCAGAGTTTCAGCCACAAACTGTGCAGTTATGTTTCTCCTAATATCAAGCTAGCAAGGACATTACAACTTTGCTACAGCAAAGAAAAAAGTAATAGCGATTTGAAAAAAAAAATGCAGTTAGTGAAAATATAATTAGCAACTGCCATATTTCTATTTCCCTTTGACATTACATGTTACTGTTACCATTTTCAGACACATTTAGTAGTCAGTCACCTTAACTGCAGTCCTTCACAACATATGACTTATTTATTTATCCATTAATGATTGGATTAATCTCATTAGGCTAGTGGTCTCTTTTCAGGGCAGACTTGAGGTGGCATTTCTACTGACAGGGGTGATGTGGCCAGGGCAGCAGAGAACTTCCTTTAGCCTTTTCAATAAATGCAGATGAATCTTTTACATACATCTGAGCTACCACCGACAATATCTCTCAATCTCTTAATGAAAGAAATCTGGACAAAGCCTAAAATAATGGGTGAACAAAGGGCCAAAAATAGTGACAAGTTTTAAATAATGCTCTTATAAACTTAGAAAGTTGCTTAAAAAAACAAAACAAAAAAAGAGTTTGTATTAGCATACATTTTCTGATGAATATGAAGACCGAGAATCAAATGTATATCATTATTCAGTGGTTTCAGTTCTCAGTGATTTGCCAGAAAACCACACATTTTATGAGGAGGATACCAAAAATATGAAGCAACAATCTAAACATTCTGTGAGAATCTGGACAGTTGAGAGGAATGCCACCAACTCGAGCAGATGGGACCTTGGTTTAATGTCTCATTTGAAGGAAAACACACACAGGAGTTCAGAAATCGCCTCCCAAATGTTGCCCTGCTGAATCAGCAATCCAGTCCCCTTAACAATTTTACATTTATCAACAACTTGTCTTGCCTTTCTGGTTAGCAGTAGAGTCTTTTCCTAAAGGTAAATGAATTATTGCCATTACCAATACAAATGCAGAATATATATTGATGGTTGTTAAGAAACATCAACATTTTAAAGCAACGCATGTATCAAAATGAAGTAATATATAGAACAAGTACATAGCACCATTTAACATTATATAAAAAAAACCTCAAGATCATCTATTATACTGGTCTGAGTACTCCACTCCTAACAGGCATACCTTGGGTTTTCCTGACCGATTAGTGACTAGCCTGATCTCCTTCACAGTGCCATGGCCTCTGCATATTTCTTCCAGTTCCTCTTTGGTACATGAGAATGGCAATCCAGAGATGAATAACTTGTGTTTCTCTAATGCAGTGCTGTATTTAAAGACCTGTAAGAAAATGGCAAATGTTGAAACAGACGTGTAGACAATGACAACTCCAGCAGAAAATCACCAGACCCATGCAGTGTATCTATCTTTCATCAACTGTTATTTTCACATTTCTCAATTAACCTCTGGCTTCACCTTGAATACTTCTAAGTTTCTCTACCATGTCCCCATGTACCCCTGACTGCAGCACTGTTTCCTACTTTAACTACACCTTCTGTGTATCAGTATTATGATTCACTGTCATTTATGTAAAGCAAAACTTTCTGAGGTCACGTCTAACACTGTCACATCTTCTAAACCCACATCAGGGTTCCTTGCCCCTAAAAATAATCTCAGAAAGGAACTATATCCTTTTTAAATATACTCAATGCCTTTAAAGCAGTTTTACTACTTCCCCATTCTTCTTTTTGCAATGGTACATATACAGAGTGAACAAGCTGTTCTTCCCATGACATGCGAGTTATGGTCTACACCACCTCAGAGGTTCCATCTTGATGTCATACAGATGTGACTTCCAGAACACAGCAAAATATTTCAGGTAAGGCCACACCAATCATACACACATCAGTATCAAAATCTGCCTATTTTTGCTAAAATTAACATACTGCACATCACAGAGTTTCTCAAGACATGAACGTTAACACTTTTTTTGCTAAAAGGCCCAAACAGAGGTTAGGGAAGCCTGTAAACCACAAAGTTCTACTCTCAAAGAGGGCAGGCCTTTTCAGAAGCAGTAGGAATGGCACTCCTTTAAGAAGCTGCTTGACCATCTTGCAGTGGGATACAACCATGTTTTTCACAATGGACTGAAGCACAGACAACTAAGACATACACCTTAATTATACAATAACAGGATAGTGCTCTACCCCAAACTGAGAACTGCTTCCACATGGATGCAAAGATTTGCCAAGTGGACAGCTGCCTCGGCAGGCTAAATCTCCTCTAAGACCTCAGTCAGGAGACCCAGTAGGTTTTGAAGGACTACATCAGGATCCAAGCCTCAGAGTGATGCCAGATGCTGACATGCTGGATTGAATCAGAAGGGTTATCTAAACAGGTAAGGACTTTAGAGCTTGAAACCATGGTCTTTCTAGCTAGTACTGGATGCTGAAGGAACAAAAACAAACAGCTTGTAGCCAACAGCAAATTTAGAAAACTTTACTTCTGGATTTGGGCTATGGTGATCCAAGATGATGATGCTGAATAAAAGGGGTCTCAGTACTGAGCCCTGAGAGATGCCACTTGTCATATTTTTGCTTTCTGAAGTATACCTACTACTTTATTTACATGGGCTTCATCTGTCAAGTTTGCTATCCATCTTGCAACATGACAGTCTACATTTTGGGCTTTAAGCTTACTACAATTCCAGCATGAGAACACTGTGAATGTTTTTACCATATCTGAGTGTGTTGTATTAACTGTATGGCCATTACCTACAGCTTCAGTGATATTTTCAAATACGTTTTCTAAATTAAGTAGACAGGATTTTAATTTGACAAAGCCTGTTTTGTGGCTCTACAGTAAGACGTTTAATATTAAACTTAAGAAATCAGATGTAACATGCGCCATGGATTTGCAAATTAGGCTTGTTAGGCTAATGTCTGTAAATTCCCAGGATCTGCAGCATGGCCTCCTTCAGTGAGAGGCATAACAATGTCAGTTTTCCAAATCTCAGGAATATATCCTGTGGCTACGCATCAGTTTTAGGATGGGTTCAGAGATGGCCTGTTTGGTGGTGGTGCTGCTGATTAAGCGACTAGATACATTGTTGGGGTGGGAAAATAGGTCATACACTTTTAGCTTTAGAGGGTGCAGTTTAGTTACCATAAAAATCCTGGGTATAGGAAGATATATAGGAATTTACATACTTTAAATGACTGTTTCTGGTATAAAGCTGATGCAACACCTATCTGCAGTATAAGCAATAGCTTTAGGATCAAAATGGATAACACCATTATGAATAAATTCACAGTGCATTGCTGAGGGCTCTCTTTTTTCGAACAATAAACACTTCAAACATATTTCTTCAATATGCCATACTGTCCAGTCCAATCCCCATGCAAAGTGCACTTTTCTATGTGGGCACTGGCTGATGAAAGAACTGTTTTACAGTTGTATGTTTATACAATACCATTTAGGCAGTTTCATGTCAGACCGTGCTTACATTCAGTTATCAACAACTTGGCATTGTTAGGCATGCAAATCCAGGAATCACAATCAGCTATTCTCTTCAGTCTAAATCCCATGTTTGAATCAACACTGTTCATTAAAACAAAAGCAGCACACAGATTAATTACATTCTAACTTGAGATCAGAAGCAAATTAGTGACCACATTACTTTATTTACACTATACTACACAACTTGGCAAATGTGAACAGTGACTTTCCACCTTGTACTGTAGTCTACGTTACTAAAAATATGTACATCTGAGGTAACTTGTTTTATGTCAACATCCTTCACACTCAAATTCTAATACAGCATCCCACACAGCCCATTTTCTTACTATGAAGTTGATTTGATCTCTAATAGTTTTCAAGCTCCGTATTTTCTCTGTAATCATTTTCCACCTCTCCTATTGATGATTTGGCCTTCCACTTTCTAGTTAAAGCTTTCTTAGTCACTATCAATAATAAGGAGAGCAGGCAATGCTTTCATTTCTTTAGTACATATTATTTTACCCCAACTCAATAGATATATATATATATATATATATATATATACATACATATATATATATATATATATATATATACATATATATACATATATATATATATACATATATATATATACATATATATATATACATATATACACACACACACACACACACACACACACACACACACACACACAGGTTAAATCCTCTTCCAAGTATAAGACCTAGCATATTACACAGGTCATTTCTGCGCTGAAGTAACCGTGCATCTCCCCTAAGAATATCTTTCTAAAACATCATATGTACAACATATTCTTCTTGTCTGCATGAACGTTTAAGTTTATTTTTTACTTAGTTGCATATCTAGAATTAAGACAAACTTCCCTCCACTGTACAACTGTAACAGTTCACTCCATACTATTTTTACCTCTGTACTGCACTGACTTCTCAAATCTAATACTGCCTTATATGCTCTCCCTGTTAACTCTTTTCTGATTTGATATTTTTATACTAGCCTCAATTATAAAGTCTATTATTTGTGGTTTAACACATTTACAATCTTTGCATGCCTTCATTGAGCTCTAATATTACACTTGTATATGCAAACTGATCTGAATTCAGTGGAGCGAAAATTTATCAGGCTTCATCCCTTTTTATTACCAGATCTCCAAATCTCTGTTCTTTCGGAGACATATTTCTTAATTGCCTGAAATAATTTGTGAACATCCTTTTCTTTCTATGTTAATTTTAATATTAATTTGTATTCCACTTTGATTTTTTTCTTATATTAACTTTAAGAATTTTGCTGAATTTTTTGACAAGAGTTCTTTGATGTGGGCAATTTTTGATTAAAGGCCTTAGATTTTTATGTGGATAGAGTTTGATTTGTTACAGATAATGTTGGCAAAAAAGGTTATTCTTTACCACTTATTTTTGATACAGTTATGCACCCACCATGAAAAGTAGTATTTCTGATTATAACAGATGTAGTTTTTAATTTAGTTACATCAGTGATGCTATATCTACTAAGTTTAAAAATAGTGGTATTTTTATGTACTGTATGCGGAGTATCTGTCCATTTGCTTCCAGATTCTACATCACCCAGCGGCACCTTCTGATTGCATAATAAGGGGCAAAACAGTGTGATGTTCAACACAAAGGGAGTCTCCCCCTATGCCAGGAAAGTACAGTTGTGTATACTTACCATAAATGTAGATGTTCGAGTGTATTCACTGTTGCAGTCATTGCATTTGGGTTATCTGCTTGCAGTAGCCCTCAGTCGGCCTGATTAACAAAGTCTTGGGTCCTACGCCGGATGCTCTCTTCTTCCGTGACGTCAGGTCGTCAGAGGTATAAAACATGCAGCCGACGTCATTACATCAGTTTTTCTTGCCACAAATGTCAGGTTCCCCCCTAATGGGAAGCAATTAAATCTATAAATATACAAGGTTATACCTCAAACAAAAAAGCAAATACACCAAAAAGCTTTTAAGCATTGAAAAGGAGAGAAGAGGTATAGCCAAAAAAAGTCAGGGGGTTGGAGGGAGGGTAACCAGGACTGCAACAGTGAATACACTCGAACATTTACATTTATGGTAAGTGTACACAACTGTACTATGTTCTTCGTGTTTCACTGTTGCAGTCATTACATTTGGGTAGATTCCCAAAGCTAAGGATGGGAGGAGGAATTTAGATAGCATTAGTACCAGCTATAAAGCCCTGCAAAGCTGCAGTGGCAAAGCCAGCTCTGGATATAGAGAAAATTGGCAAATATTAATGCTTGGTGAAAGTATGTACAGAACTCCGGGTAGCAGCTTCTAGGATGTCCCTGGTATGTACGCCTCTGAGAAAGGCTGTAGAGGTAGATGCAAGCCCTGGTTGAGTGGGGTCTAATACCCTGTGGGACAGGTTTTCCATGGTGCTTAAAGCAGAAATGAATGCAGTGGCCTATCCATTTGGAAATGTTTTGCTTTGACATAGCCTTCTCCTCTGTCCCTGCAGCAAATGCCACCAGCAGTTGTTCAGATTTCCTTTGAGGTTTAGTCCTGTCCAAGTAGAATCTAAGTTGTCTGTGCACATCTAAACAGTGCAGTATCCATTCCCCTTTGTTCTGTGAATTAGGAAAGAAGGTTGGCAAATGAATGGACTGATTAAAGGCCACACTGAATACCACCTTTGGCATGAAAGAGGGATTGGTCCTGAGGGACATCCTGTCCGTATGAAAGATGATGAAAGGCTCCACTGCCATAAGCGCCTGTAATTCAGATACCCTTCTTGTTGAAGTGATGGCTAAAAGGGAAGCTATTTTCCAAGAAAGGAATTTTAAAACTGCAGTAGCAGCTGGCTTGAAAGGAGGAAGGGTGAGTTTCTCCAATACAAAGTTAAGGTCCCAGGCTAGAGTTGGAGCTCTCCTGGGTGGTCTTAAATTTTTGGCCCCTCTGAGGAACGGCTTGAGCAGTGGATGACAGAAGAGGGGAGGTTCTGTGTTATAATGAGCTGAAATGGCGGAGATGTGAATTTGTATTAAGGAAAAGGACAGGCCCTTGTGAAGCATCTCAGTTAAGTATTGAAAAATCTGAGGTAAATTGGGCACTGCTGCGCTCATCCCTTGAGACTGGTTCCAGGCAAAGAATCTTTTCCATTTTTCAGCATAAGATTTTCTAAAACAAGGCCCCCTTGCCTCTAAAATGACATCCATCACTGGTTTACTGAGGGATGGTAAAGGAGAGCTTACATAATTAGGCAGGCTGCTAGGTTCAGTGTTTGAAGCTGAGGGTGTGGAATCTGGTTCTCCTGCTGAGACAGCAGGGTAGGAGTCTGAGGCAGTTGCCATGGGACCAACAGTGACACACTGCGCAGGAGGGGGTACCAGTGTTGGAGTGGCCAGGCTGGTGCAATCAAAATCATCCTTGGTTTGTCTTGATTGATCTTTATTAGTACTTTGGAGAGCGGGGGCAGAGGAGGAAAGGCATAAAGTGATAGGTTTTTCCATCTGAAGGACAGAGCATCCCACCTTCCAAGCTTGTCTGTGGGGAGTCCCTTGCACAAAATTTTTCCAATTTATAGTTCCGGGGGGAGGCAAACAGGTCTATATCTGGGCTCCCCCATTTGCTTGTCAACATGTTGAAAATCCTTGGTTCCTGTTTCCACTCGTGTGGGTCCATGAGATTTCTGCTTAGTCCGTCTGCCAGTGCATTAAGTTTTCCTGGCAGGAAATGAGTTTGTAGATGCACTTGGTAGCTCAAGGCTGTGTTCCACAATGCCATGGCTAGTCTGGAGAGGTAGTAAGAATGTGTACCCCCCTGCTTGTTTATGTACCCCATAACAGTGGTGTTGTCCATCTTTACCATTAATTGTCCTGGAAGAATGTGGTCCTTGAAAGCTGTCAGAGCATTCTGTACAGCTAACATTTCTTTATGATTGATTTGAAGGTGTATTTGAATTGGGTTCCATTTGCCCTGAATGCACTTCCCTGCCAGGTGTGCCCCCATGCATAGTCTGATGCATCTGTTGTTAGGGTTTGGGCAGCAGGGGTTAGTGTGAATAGTAGTCCCTTGTTTTGGTGGCAGGCCTCTGCCCACCAAAGGAACTCTAGGCGTAGACAAGGAATGATAAGAATCACTGCTTCTACATCATGAGAATGTTGACACCATAGGCTTTTTAGATACCATTGTAGTTTCCTCATATGCAGTCTTGCATATGGAATTAGAAGAATGCAGGAGGCCAGAACCTCAAGGCTTGTAGTATTTGCCTTGCAGATAGCAGGGTTTTTGTGGCCACTTGTTTGAAGTAGGATGTCAAGTGAATTTGTTTCTCTGGCATGAGGAAAGCCATCTGGGAAGTTGTATTTAAGCTTGCTCCTAGGAATATAATTTGACAGGGTACCAGGTGTGATTTCTTTTCTTTTATGGTGTACCACAGACAAGTTAGCACCCTTTGTACAAAAGCCAGATGATTCAAAATTATGTCCTGGTTTTCTGTCTGAATTAGACAATCATCCAGGTATTGGTATATTTGAATATTTCTTTGCCTGCAAAATGCAATGACTGGAGCTAGGCACTTTGTGAAGACCCAGGACGCAGTAGATAAGCCAAAGGGCAGTGCAGAGAACTGTGCATGTAGCCTGCTTTGAAGCGTAGGTACCTTCTGCAAGATTCCCTGACTGGGGTGTGCAGGTAGGCTTCCTTTAAATTTAGTGTTGCCAACCAGGCATCTTTGCTTAGCATAGGAAGCAACTGGTGAAGAGTCAGTATCTTGAATTTTGGAATCACCGGAAAGGTGTTTAGAGTAGGCAGGTCCAAGGAAGGACATCATGAATTGTCTTTTCTGGGTACCGAGAAAAATCTCAAGTAGAAATCTTGTCCCTTTTCTTCTTCTGGTAAAAACTGAATAGCCCATATGCTTAAGAGAGAGAGTACTTGCTTTTGGGCCTCTGCCCACTGATTTGGTGGTGAATCCGGCCAACCACTTGGAGTTGGTAATGTGTGGAAGTGAAATCTGTATCCTTGGGACACTATATTTAAAACCCATTTGTCCTGGGTAATGAGTCCCCAGTTCTTTGCATGAAGTTCAATCTTTCCCCCTAAAAGGGCAAGTCAGTTGAGAAGCACTTGGAAGTTTTAAAAGGAAATCATAGAAACAGTTTACCATAGGGGGGAGTTTTATTACTCCCAGATGTGGAAGTAGAGGCCCCCCACTGCTTAGTCCTGTGCGTCCCCTAGGACTGAAGCCTGGGTGTTCTGCTAGATCTGGATTTGGACTGAGGAGGTCTGGAAGAGACAGGAAAGGACCAATTCTTAGAAGGCCAATGCCTACTAAATCTTGGAGGTTGTACTTGTAAAAAAAAATCTTTAACAGTTTGCATAGATTTAGCTTTTTCCTCCATCTTTTTAAGAACTTCTTCTGCCCTGTTGCCAAACAGGCGGTCCTGATTTAAGGGAGCATCCAGTAATTTTGCTTTAACATGATCTGGCAAGGATTGCTCCTTAAGCCAAGCATGTCTTCTAAGTACAGACCCAGTTACCACAGCCCTGCAAGATGCCTCTAGGGAATCAAAACCATATTGCAATGTATGTTTACCAGCGTGTTCAGCACAATGCATTAAATCCTGTAAATCCTAATTTTCAGCACAATCAGATAACATAATTTTCTGTCTAAGTAATCCAATAATATGCAGCTGATACTTTAACTTATGAAACTGGCAATTCAAAGCACTAATTGCCAAAGTTGCAGAAGTGTATACCTTCTTACCACATCTATCCAGCGCCCTGGAGTCTCTATCAGAGGGTGTAGGATTTTTGACAGTAGTAGCTTTAATGCCCTTGGGTCCCTATGAAACAGTTCCAGGATCCACAGTAGGATTTTTGAAAAGGAACTTATGAGAGTCAGGAACCCTGTAATATCCATCAGGTTTTCTGGAAGCAGGAGGTAAAGAGTCAGGGGCCATGCTAGATTCCGAAAAGGCATCATCAACAATGTCCAGTACAGAAGGTATAGCTAAAGGCCTGTGCTGGGGCAGGAGTAAGAAATCCCTAAGCCTCTTTTTAGAATCAGAGAAATCCTGACTTTCCCAACTAAAATGCTCCTGGAGAGTATGCAAGGTTTCACCAAAAGAGAAATCCTCTGGGGGTGGGGGGGGGGGGGGTACTGGATTGCTGATTCAGTAGGGCAACATCTGGGAGGCGATTTCTGAACTCCTGTGTGTGTTTTCCTTCAGATGAGACATTAAACCAAGGTCCCATCTGCTCGAGTTGGTGGCATTCCTCTCAACTGTCCAGATTCTCACAGAGTGTCTAGATTGTTGCTTCATATTTTTGGTATCCTCCTCATAAAATGTGTGGTTTTCTGGCAAATCACTGAGAACTGAAACCACTGAATAATGATATACATTTGGTTTTCGGTCTTCATATTCATCAGAAAATGTATGCTAATACAAACTCTTTTTTTTGTTTTGTTTTTTAAGCAACTTTCTAAGTTTATAAGAGCATTATTTAAAACTTGTCACTATTTTTGGCCCTTTGTTCACCCATTATTTTAGGCTTTGTCCAGATGGTAAGTGTACACCACTGTACTATGTTCTTCGTGTTTCACTGTTGCAGTCATTACATTTGGGTAGAATCCCAAAGCTATGATTGGGAAGCTGGAGCTAAATAGCATTAGGTGCAGCTATAAGGCCCTGCAGCGGCAAAGCCTGCCCTGGACGTAGAGTAGAGTGGCAAATGGTAATGCTTTGTAAAAGTGTGAACAGAATTCATGTAGCAGCCTCTAGAATGTCTTTGATTAGTACTCCTCTGAGAAAGGCTGGTGAAGTAGCTGCAGCTCTGGTGGAATGAGACCTAATGCCCTTGGGCACAGGTTTACCATAGTGTAAGTAGCAGAAACGGATGCAGTGGCTTATCCACTTTGAAACTGTCTGCTTTGAAATAGCCTTTCCATCTGATCCTGCAGCATGACACTAGTAATTGCTCAGTTTGTCTTAGAGCTTTAGTCCTGCTCAAGTAGAATCTTAGCTGTCTGTGTACGTCCAAGGAATGCAGAATTCTTTCCCCTCTGTTCTGCGGATTTGGATAAGAAGTTGGCAGATGAATTGTTTGGTTAAGAGCCACACTGGAAACCACCTTAGGCATAAAAGTAGGATTTGTCCTCAGAGAGTAAAATGGGTAAAATATGATAAAAGGCTCTACAGCCATGAGGGCCTGTAGCTCTGAAACTCTTCTTGCTGAAGTAATTGCTAGTAGCAGAGCTGTCTTCCATGATAAGAACTTTGTATCAGCGGTAGCAGCTGGTTCAAATGGAGGCAGGGTGAGCTTTTCCAACACTTAATTGAGGTCCCATGCACGTAATGGTGATCTTCTAGGAAGCCTTAAATTTTTGGCTCCTCTAAGATACTGCTTTAGTAAAGGATGAGAAAAGATTGGTGGCTCTGTATTGTAATGAGCTGAAATGGCAGAGGCATGGATCTTGATTGATGAGAAAGATAGGCCTTTGGCAAGCATCTCAGTTAAGTATTGTAATATCTGAGGAATATGTGGTTCTGCTGTATCAGTTCCTTGTACTTGATTCCAAGCACAGAATCTCTTCCATTTGTCAGCATAAGATTTTCTAGTACTAGGCCTTCTGGCTTCCAAAATGACATCCATCACAGCTTTACTGAGAGGTGTCATTTGTATGATTACATGATTAGCCATGCTGCCAGGTTCAGGGTCTGAAGTTGATTGTGCAGGATATGATTGTTTTGCTGGGACAGTAGTTGTGGTCTTTGAGGCAAGGTCCAAGCTGGGTATCGAGACAAGTTCCTTAGGATTGGGTACTAGTATTGGCGGGGCCAGTCTGGGGCAATTAATATCATCTTTGGCTTCTCTTGTCCGACTTTTAGGAGGACCTTGGGTAGAAGAGGCAGAGGAGGAAAGGTATAAACTGATAGGTTTTTCCAACTGAAGGATAGGGCGTCCACTTTCCAAGCTTGTCTGTGATAAGTCCTTGTGCAGAATCTTTTCAATTGATAATTTTGAGGAGAGGCAAATAGATCTATGTCTGGGCTCCCCCATTTCTCCGTTATCATGCTGAAGACTTGTGGATTTAGTTTCCACTCGTGAGGATCCATAAGGTTTCTGCTTAAATCGTCTGCCTGTTTTGTTTTCCTGGCAGGAATGGAGCTTGAAGATGTATTTGGTAGGTCAAAGCTGTGTCCCACAGTGCCATGGCTAATCTGCAAAGGGGGTATGAGTGTGTGCCCCCTTGCTTGTTTATATATCACATGACTGTGGTGTTGTCCGTCTTTATCAGTAGTTGTCCTGGATAAAGTAAGTCCTTGAAGGCTGTTAGGGCATTTTGAATAGCTAGCATCTCTTTCTGGTTGATATGTAGATGCATTTGTTTTGGTGCCCATATGCCCTGAATGCATCTTCCTGCCATGTGGGCCCCCCAGGCATAATCTGATGCGTCTATTGTTAAGGTTTGGTTGGCAGGGGGTAGAGTGAAGGGCTGTCCCATGTTTTGGTGGTAGGCCTTTGCCCACCATAGAAACTCCTGTTGCAGGCAGGGAATGAGAGGAATCATTGTTTCTAGACTGTGTGAATGTTGACTCCATAAACTTTTTAGATACCACTGAAGTTTCCTCATATGCAGTCTTGCATATGGAATTAGTAGGATGCAGGATGCCATGAAGCCCAGAGCCTGCAGAATTTGTCTTGCAGAAGACTGGATTTTAGTTGCCATCAGTTTGAAGTAAGCAGTCAGTTGCCTTTGTCTGGCATGAGGTAAGCCATCTGGGCAGTTGTATTCAAGCTTGCACACAGGAATGTTATCTTTTGAGAGGGTACCAGTTGTGATTTCTTTTCGTTTATTGTGTACCCTAGGCATGTTAGAAGCATTTTCACAAATGCCAGGTGTCGTAGAAGAGTGTCCTTGTTCTCTGCTTGAATGAGACAGTCGTCCAAGTAAGGATATATCTGTATACTTCTTTGTCTGCAAAATGCAATTACTGGTGCCAGGCACTTTGTAAAGACCCTGGGTACAGTAGATAAGCCAAAGGGCAGTGCAGAGACTTGGTAATGCATTAAGCCAACCTTGAATCTGAGGTATCTTCTGCACGATTGTTTTATTGGGACATGCAGGTATGCCTTTTTTTGGTCTAAAGTCACCAGCCAAGCATTCTTGCCCAGCATGGGCAGAAGCTGCTGCAAAGTGAGCATTTTGAATTTTGGAATGTCCAGATATGTGTTCAAAACTGATAAATCCAGTACTGGCCACCAGGCCTTGTCCTTTCTGGGTACCAAGAACCGTCTTGAGTAATAACCTTGTCCTTTTTCCTGTTCTGGTACTGTTTGAATGGCCCCCATATCCATGAGGGACGTAACCTGTTTCTGTGCCTCTGCCCATTGATTTTTTGGCAGATCTGGCCAACCATTTGTCATTGGCAGAGTGTGGAAATGGAATCTGTATCCCTGTGATACGATGTTTAGTACCCACTTGTCCTGGGTTATTAACTGCCAATTTTGAGTAAAAAGTGCTAATTTCCCCCCTATGGGTGCTGCCAAAAGATAAGTGCTTGGTGTAGGCAGAGGGAAGTCATTGGGATTGCTTTCTGTAGGTTTGCGCCTTATCTCCTCCAGATTTGGAGGTGGATGTGCCCCATTGCTTTGACCTGTAAGAGTCTTGCACCTGGTATCTGGAACCCTTAGGGCATCTGGATTTGCCCCTTTGTGCTCTGTCTGACACAGGAAATAACCACTTTTTGTAGGCCAGTGTCTACTGAATCTGGGTGGCTGCACTTGTAAAAAGTCTTTAACAGTTTGCACAGACTTAGCTTTGTCTTCCATTTTCTTTAAAACCTCTTCTGCTTTAATACCAAACAGAGAATCATGCTGTAAAGGTGCATCTAGCAATTTAGCTTTAACATGGTCTGGAAAATTTTGTTCCTTTAACCAGGCATGCCTCCTAATCACAGATCCAGTAACTGTGGCCTTGCAGGAGGCCTCTAAAGAATCAAAACCACATTGCAAAGTATGCTTTCCAACTGGTTCAGCTGCATGCAATAATTCCTGCAATTCCTTATTTTCTGCACATTCTGAAATCAACATCATTTCTGTTTCAGCAATCCCATAACATGTTGTTGGTACTTAAGCATATGAAATTGACAGTTTAAGGCCCTGATTGTCAAGGTTGCAGATGTATAAACCTTTTTTCCCCATCTGTCCAGTGCCCTTGAATCCCTGTCAGAGAGGGTAGGGTTTTTTGCTGTTGAGGCCTTAACTCCCTTTGGACCCTGTGAAATAGTTTCAGGATCAGCAGCAGGGTTTCTAAATAAAAAATTATGTGAGTCAGGGACCCTGTAATATCTGTCAGGCTTACTGGGAGCCGGAGGTAAGGAGTCAGGGGTCAAGCTGGACTCTGAAAACACATCATCCACAATGTCTAAAACAGGGGGAATGGCTAAAGGCTTGTGCTGAGGGAGAAGAAGGAAATCCCTGAGCCTCTTCTTTGATTCTGAGAAGTCTTGACTATCAGTGAAAATGCTCCCTCAAAGTATGCAAGGTTTCTCCAAAGGAATAATCCTCAGGAGGAGATGCAGATGGAATAGACTCCTCAGCATCAGAATCCTCATAGGGAGGTATAGATAATTCCTGATCAGAAGAGGAATCAGAAGAAATAGAAACCTGATCTGAAGATTCATAATCAGTGTCTTGCCTAGGCCTCTTATCTGGAGGGGGATAGGTACCCCTGATCAAGGTAATAAGGTCTTCAGCCATTTTGATCATCTATTTTTTAGGCATGGAAGCGTGTGCACGTGGCTCATGCGTCGGTTTTTTAGTTTTAGAAGTTGCTTTTGTCTTTGGTTTTGCAGCTGTCGTTGGTTTGATGTACAAATGTTGAGGTCTGAATACACCCTCAGAAGCCGGTGCCTGCTCAGCGGCTCTAGACCCATCCGAGGGAGATACATCCGTCAGTCCAATACCTTGAGTATTTTGTGGCATGCCCAACTCCACATGGGTGTTGGCAGAGGCCTGCAACTCAAAGGTAGCGGGTATCAGGGGCTGCGAAGGCACCTGAGTACCGGCGACTGGCTTAGGAGAAGCTTCGTCGTCGGTTTTGGATGTCGACTGCCTTTCTCTGTCCTTTTCTTTGCATTTTTTTATGTACTCCGGTAGTCGGATTGCTATCAGATGACATTTCTGGGTAGTTAAATCTGTTTCCAAAATACTTTGATGCAAAAATACACCGACGCTTAATAGTGCGTTGGTTAAATCTAGCACAAAGCTGACAGCCAGGCACGTTGTGATCAGGGCCTAGGCAAGGAATACAGTATAAATGGAAATCCTTATGAGGTATTTGCTTCCCACAAGTAATACAATTATTAACTTCTTCTGACATCGGTAAAAAGCAAGAAAAAAGTTTCCCGAACGGGGTACTTAGCTTTAGTGAAGACTTCGGTTCTGAAACTCAAACTCGAATATTTCAGTAGTCGGCCAACCGGCACTTGCGAAATGTTTCTGCTTCGGGCACCGCGTGGCAAGAAAGACTAAAGAAAACGGCGTCGGCTGCATGTTTTATACCCCTGACGACCTGACGTCATGGAAGAGAAGACAGCAACCAATGCAGGACCCAAGACTTTGGAATTCAGGCTTACTGAGGGCAACCTGCCAGCAGATTACCCAAATGTAATGACTGCAACAGTGAAACAAGAAGAACATCCCTTTGTTTACCAAAATCTTTAAACATGTAAAAGAATAAAAAAAAAAATTTAAAAAAACATATAAAGTAAATATATGAAAAACTATCTACATGCTTACAGGTATATAAACAATATATACTATACATAAACTATACTTGGAACAAAGGGAAACTTGGTGGTAAATTTATTTGAATGCATGTTTCCCCCTGGGCTGAATGACAGTATTTCCATCTCTAGAACTTTAAAATTAAAACAGTTTGAAAGATAACAAAGACAGTTTTTAAATTCATATTTGTTAGCAAGCATTAATGTTTATGTGTTGTTTATACACCTGTAAGCATATAGGTAGTTTTTCATATATTTACTTTATATGTTTTAAAAAAAAATTTTTCTTTTACATGTTTAAAGATTTTGGTAAACAAAGGGTTACTCTATCAGGGTTTCAATTTGCATTTTTAATAACTGTTTTAGATTCACTGGCTGTTGGAGCATGATGTATGAACTTTACTAGGAATCGTATCTGTTCCATTTATTTGGGCTAATATGATTTACTGTCCGATAAACTGACACAGACTGCAGCACAGTAAATGTGCTGAAATCTGATGCAGGCTATAGAATACATGGCTATCCACTACAAGCGTTTTATCCCAGTTATGGGATCATCAAGATGCAGAGCCACATGACTCAATTAGGAAGTACCAGTCAGCTGCTCAGCATACCAGAAATATGAATGCAAGTTTATTTTATTTTTTTATTCATTGTTAACCAGGTTAGTCACTAGGTTAGTGACCTCTTTTCAGGGGAGACATAAGGTGGTATTTATAATAGAAGGGGAAATTTGGAACAAGCATCGGAAAACTTCCCCTACTCTTTTCGACAGGTACCAAGGGATGTTTTACATCCAAATGAGTTATCACCAACTCAAAAAGATGGGATCTTGGTTTAATGTCTCATCTGAAGGAGGACACATACCCCCCCCCCCCAATGCTGCACTGCAGTGTCGGAAATCAATCAACTTGGTGTGGAAATAGAACCCACAGCCTTCTGCACTAAACGCAAGTGTTCTACATGTTGCACCACTGACGCTGCTTAAACGTAATATAGTTCCAGTGAAAAAAAAATGAAAGTTATGTACTTACCACAATGATAGATCCGTGTTGTCTGTCTGGTTCAACCTGTGGGGTTATCAGATCTGAGCTGGATCAGACACTGGCTAAATCATCTAGCTTTCAACTTTCGTCATTTTAATGGACAATTTCAGGTCAATAAGGGTTAGTAGGGTTTGGCTTTATTGGCCTGAAACTGTCCATTAAAACAACGAAACAAGTCATGGGCATTCAGACTTGCCAATTAGCTGAAACACCTGATGTTCATAAGGATCATTTGCATATATCCCATGTGCCTCTGATACAAGAGGTTTGGGAGGTCACACAGTGGAAGATCTAGCTTTGCTGGACCTCTCTGACTTCTAGAAAAGGTTAGTTGACTGGTAGAACACTTGATTCCCATGGGAGATGGACTCTTTCCTTCATGTTCACTGCAGGTAAGCATTTCTTTCACAGAAGGACCAAGGAAAGATGTTCCAAAGGCAGCATTGATGAAAGATACCTTGAAAGGCACCACAAAGTCGCATAGCCACATTCAGGCATATCGCCTTATGGCAATGCCTGAACAGACCACTTACGAGGCACCTTCTGCTGCATAAGAGATTAACCTAATGGATGGGTTGGAAATTGACAAGAGGGTAGTCTGCTGAGATGATTATCTTTTGAAATCCTCTGCAGACATGACTCCTAGAGAGAGTTTGATAGTTCTTTTGTCAGATTTGTAAAGTGTGCCAGATAGTTCAAGGAGTAGGGAGTGGACCCAAGGGGTGAGAGACTGGATCTCTAGAAAGAGAAAGTCCTTTCCACAACCTCGAATACAAATGGACCCAGAGAAGCGGAGGCCACATGCACCACAGCAGAATGTTCCGGTAAAGGTAGATTGTGACTCTGACCCGATCCATGTCTGGAGAAGAGAACTACATTTGAGCTGCCCACTGCTGCGGCTCCAAGGGGCAGGGATGGATCTAACAACATCAGAGTAGATCCCAGCCCCAAAGATCAGACACCAACGCTTCGGCTCTGGGACCCATTCTGATCCTATGGCATAGAAGCAGAAATGGTCAGGGAAGCTGTCGAAGATGAAGTAATTCTCTTTGGATGAGACACAAAGTCTCAGGGCTAACGGATCCTGGGGCTCCGAAACCGAAGGTCAGACAGGAGAATGACATAAGACTGTGTGAGCAGTGACGGGAAGACTCACTGATCCAATAGGGGACAGAGCCAAGATAACCCTCATCTGAATCTGCACTTTGAGGAACTTGCGCATCATCCTTCCTACGTCCGCGTCGGATAGACTTCTGGAGGACCTGATGGATGATATGGCTGAATGAGGTCTAGAGTGCTCTTTTGGAGTCTGCTTGAACAGAGAATGGAGCCCAGGGGAAATAGGATTAATGAGGAACTCAGGGGAATGAGTCGTTTGAGTATATTAAGTACAAGACTTTGGATATGAAGGTCAGGATCCATAACTTGAGTGGTTGGACTACCAGAAATTATGACTGGTTTCAAGAGCTTAGGATCCACAGTATGTCATTTTGTTTCCGATGGAATCGGATCAGACAATTTAGTGACTTTGGAGGGTGGCTCTGTAGTAGTCCTGGGAGACTTCAGAGGTGACCACTTCTATGCTCCAATAGAGCTTTTGATAACTTACTGGGGGGTTTGTGCTCCTCAAGATGAGGAAGATGATGGAGGAAGCAAACCCTTGAGCACAAGTTTGTTTCTCCTGTCAGCTAAGGCACAAGAATTAAAGGCTATGTAGATTGAGCAGCTTGTATTTAAATGAGTTGGCCCCAAGTAGTAAATGTACTCCTTGTAGGCAGAGTAAGGGATTTTATGCCCACAAGAAGTACATTTTTTAAAATCTGTTGGCTTGTTAGCCATGACAGCACAAAAGAAAGGTACAGAATATACCAACAGTAAAAATAGTTTTTTTTTTTTGTTGTTTTGTTTTTCTTATTAAAAGAAAGGGAGAATACCAGCAATGGTATAAAATAATTACCCTGCTGAATAGGGTAAGAAAAACAGGAGAGAGAAAAAGTAAAAATACCAACAATGGTAAACGAAGGGGAAAGAAATAGAAAGAATTAAACATTTTGTACTTTAGAAATACCAACAGCAATCACAAATGCTATGAGAGAAGGATCCCATGTCTGTTCATAATGGTGGCAAATGTGATCTGAGGTAAAGGAGTTGGACTAGGGCATTATGGGTAGAGGGAGGAGCTCAAGAATTGGATTCAAAGTCTGAAGTATGTGGCTGAGCCGGATCCGAGGATGAGATCCGTAACCCATTTGTTAGGGAAGAGTGAAAAGGACATCATCAGATCCCGTGGATACGACTCAACCCCTGTGTGTCTAAGGTGATGGCTTCCCAAGCTTCTTGGTGAAGAGTCAAGTGACCCCCGACTGTCTTAAGAGCAGGACAGTTGGGCAATCCTTCAGGATCATTGAAAGGGCACACCACAGAAGGCTCAGTGGAGGTCTTGATTTTGCGGACCACTCCTGTCCCATGGACAGTGGCTATTATGGTCCCCCTCTACCATGGGCAGAATCCTTAGGAGGGGCATCCTGAGAAGGCTGCTGAGATTTTCTAAAAAAAAAAAAAAAAAAAGGAAGCTCGCCCCCCTTCTGATTCCTCGAGAAGGTTCACTGAGGGTTAGCAAAACACACTTCTATAGCAGACAGCTTCTTCCCTTCTTGCTCACTCCTGCTAAGAGAGTCTTCAATCTCAGGACAAACAAGGAAGAACCACTGAAAGGGGCATTAAAGGATGCCTTGAGCAGCAGTTCATAAAGCTGACAGCCACATCCAAGTGTGGCGTTGCATTGTTAATGCTAGCTGCTTGGGATGCTCCACCAGCTGTGTTCAAAATGAACCTCATGGAAATGTTGGCAATAGACTGAAGGGTAGACAGATGAGTCTCCGGTGTCTTCTGAATATCCAGAGACTGCTGCATCTTAACATTCCTCGATACTTCAGCCAAAATTTAGCTCTGAAGCCTTGTCAAGTGAGAGAAGTAGTTGAGTACCCTTAGAGTGAATGTTGCTGAGGCATAAGATTGCTTCCCTAGACAGTGCAAAGCCTGAGATTCTCTGTTCGGGGGATGGACTGAGGAACTCTCTTCAAAGATTTTCTTCTTTGTGGTGGCCACCACCACAATCGCGTCCACTGTTGGGCCCTTACTTCAAAGTGGCCAATCCTGGGGAGAAGCAAGAATTTTGTCAGGTTTCTTAGAAATAGGCTCCGATGTGTTGGGCTCCTTCCACACCCTCAGGGACACTAAGTCTATGAGCATATCCGGAGGAGGAACCTCCCAGGGTGTCGATGGATCCACAAAGAAGGCATCCAAAAATACCAAATTCTCCGGACAGGGGGCTTCTTTGGTACAGCCCCTGCAGTGGTGAAGAAGCTTCAAGAGATAGTCAAAGAAGGCATCATACCATGCTGATTCAGGGGACTCCTCTCCTTCCCTGACATCAGTATCCTCAGTAAGAGATTCCTCAGTGAAGTTGAGGTGCTTCCTCTTACACTGCCTATTGCCTGACACCTGCCATTCTGGCAAAGCCGCAGGAAAGGCAGAATAGGCAGAAAGCCCTACTAAGGGAGTGGACTGGAGACCAACCAGCATGGGCTATCCAGGAGGTGGCTAATGACTGGCCGCAGGCACAAACGAGAATAGGAATGGAGCACCAGCTTAGGAAAACCAACCCATCTGAGTGGAGATAGTCTCCACGACTTTGAAGGTGGAGGTGGAAGCTGGCCTACTGCAGCCAAAAATCCTAGTATGCAAAGATACCAGAGATGTGCCTGAATCCAAGGAAGCTACACTTGACCCAGATGTCAAGACTAAAGCCAAGCTGTTGAAGTCTGAAGCTCTGAGGGGGAGGGACAAACCAGAAGCTGGTATTATCAAACCTAACCCAGAAATGCCAGCCTGGAACTTGACAGCTTCATGGCCCACCTGGATCAGACACTGTCATTGTCAACTAGACCAAAATGGGAGTCAGAGTCGAGGAGAGCTAAGCCATCAGACATGATCCAGAGGGAGGGAAAGCAGCCAGTCCCCAAAGATCTGGAATCCATGGGTGCCGAGGGAGGAAATCAGGATGACTGAACCAAGATTCCGAGAACAAGTTCCAGACTTGAAGAAAAAAGACATAAATGCATTTCAGTCAAAAAAGGACCTCAGCAGCTGCTCCAAGTCTGATGCTTTTAAACTGCCCACTGACCTCAATGACAGAGCAGATGATGTCACTGATGGGGGGCTTGGAGGGTCAAATGGAAAATGAAGAACCCAGACCCAAGCTGGAAAGACTCTGAACCAGGCTGGGGAAGAAGACTCTGGTGACATCTCCAGTGGAGTGGACAGAGACAAAGGGAAAGCTACCTGACCTGATGGAGCCTTTTTGATTAAAAAAGGGCTGAGTACACTGAGAACTGGAAATGGAGCCTTGCTTGTGGTCATCACTGAGGGCGATCAGCTCCGAAGAGTCAGAGCCAACACTGGTATCAAGACCACTGGGGCACATGAAGGTCTGACCAGCTAGAAGAGGATCAGGGTGAAGAGACAGACAAGGACCTCCTACGATCCCCTCTAGAGGTCTTGTAATCCTTGTAAGGGTGGTGAGGTTTGTTGGAGCCATACTTTGGCACCGAAGAAGAACCAGCGGGACAAAGACCCTTAAGGATGAACTTAGCCCCTTCTCTCATTAACTGTCCTGTACCCAAAGCCCTTGCAAATCAAGCAGGGGGAATCAAGGTGGGCAGCCCCCAAACTATAGATGCACTTATGTGCATCTTTTGAGGGCAGCTTGTGTCCACAAGGAATACATTTTTTGAAACGCTTATCCATGGATAAGGAAGCACTCTAACACAACATAACACACACTACACAGCAGAAAATGCTATGCTAAATACACAAAGAGAAAAACTACCTTACTTAGAAAACAGAGAATCACTCTGCAAACAACTAACAGAATAACAATTCTAAGTCTAAACCCTGCTAATCTATCTAACCTATAAATCACAATATCTAAATGGTAGGGGAAAAAAACACTATAAAAAAGCACCAAAAAGAATATATTTTTGCAGAGCCATGGATCGAGCTGCTGACAGGAATGGTGTTGATCTCAGGAGTATATTGGGGAGCAGGGGATTGTGGGTAGGGGAGGCAGAATGAGAGTTGAAATCTAGAGGATTTGGTTGTTTTCAGATCCAAGTAAGATTCCATAACCCCACAGGCTGAACAAGGCAAAGAGGACATTGGATCTAAAGTTTAATACTAGAATAAGAAAGCCCACTTAACATGACGAGGGAGTAACTGCTGCAAAAAGAAATGGTAAACACAAAACACAGCTGCACATGATCTTTAGATTTCTCCATATATTTAGTCCTGATTGTCGACCACTTGCTTTATTGTTTGTTAAATGGCAGTAAAATTCATAAGTAACAGCCAAGACTACATGGGGCCTTGAAATCTTGCAAATGAGTTTTGACAGCTCATCATACAGTTTTAATAGGCTTGCCTTTTTCAAGTTTAACGTCTTTGAATTCAGAGGTGTTCATTGTGGTGGGCTTATATGCTGTAAAAGAAAAGACTGCTGATTTGTGATCAGATAATGCCCAGACACAAGGCTCGTTAAGTAGTGCAAATATCTTACAGAGTTCAAGGGCAAGCAGATGTTGACACCTAGCGTTCATGGCTAATACTTTCTACAAGGGAGTTAAGCATTTACAAGTCTAGGAATCTTTGGGCATATCCACACTTAGTGTTACAGGAGTTTCAGTTAATTGATGGATGGCAGAAATCATTCACCAAAAAGGTATTTTTATTTATGGGGAGTTCAGTAAGCTGGCCTAGTGGGACTAACCCAGTCAATAAATTACAAATAAATAAAATAAACAAATAAATAAGAGACAGACATTTAAGTTTCTATGAATGCTATGCAAACCTGTTTATTCTATTAACTCTCCATGTACGTAAGAGGATTATTTGAAATCTATCCTTGATTTTGAGCATTTGTTTCCACATTATTTTTGGTGCGGACCTTTATTCTTTTAATAAGAAGTTGAGAGAGCCTGGATAATACGCACACATTTTTAAAGACTGCTGTTAAGCAACAGTTTTTTGATAACTTCAGAGCACAAAAACATTTACTGCACAAAGACTTGGGCAACAGAAAATAGAAAGGGCAGTTGCCAAGCTTAGGCAGCCTTTAACAATAAAAATAACTAGAGATCCTGTACAGACATTAGACACACTGTGAACATTTTATAAAAAATTGTATGAAGCAGAAAATGTGGAAATCGAGAAAAAAACATATATTGAAATATTTATGGAAGACTTAAGTATGCCCAGGTTAGAGGCAGACGAGGCTCAACAATTAAAAATTAACACAGGAGGAGATGAGGTAAAAGTGGTGATGTACAGTCACTCTGCAGGAAAGTCTCCAGGACGAGATGCTATTCCTGTGAATGTTTGGAAACTAGGAGGGAAGAAAGTGATAAAGATCTGGAAAGTTTTAACAGTAATTTAAAAGAATGGGAAGCACCAACATCCTGGAAGAAAAATGTGGTGGCTGTAATACCTAAAGACAGTAAAACTCATCAAACCCAGCTTCATACAGGCCCATTTCAATTTCAAACCATGATTATAGTGTTTATGTCTATATGCCAAACGTGTTGCCAAAATTGATATGAATCAATGTGGTTTTGTGCAGCGGAGGCAAACGTGACATTAACAGAACAATGATAATCCAGAGGGAAGCAGAATAGAAGAAAATGCTGCTTTTGTTTGTTGGGTCTTGATGCAGAGAAAGCAATCAACAGAATAAGTTTAGATTTTATGAATACAGCAGTAGAAATATTTGCATTCTCTGGTACAATCTTCTTCTTCTTTCGGCTTTTCCCGGTTGGGGTCGTCACAGCGGATCATCTGCCCGCTCATGATTGGCAGTGGAGTTTTACATGTTAATTAGAAAGATATATGACAGATTGGAGGCAAAAATTAAAGTGGGAAAGTTAATCTCCAATAAATTGGGACTTGGCAGGGGTGTCACTTTGCATCATATTTGAGCCACTAGCAAAGAAAATGAGAGACTCAGAATTTTAAGGATGTAATTGATATGGTAATCGAGAAAAGTTGGCTTTATTTGCAATTATTATTATTATATATATTATATATCCTTAAGTCTCCATTACTTCACTTATTGCACTACATCTTTTTGCTTACATCTCACTGTATCATCTTACAATTTTGTTTAAAATATTATATAATACTAAGATGATTCATAACTGCATTTTATTGTACTTTTTATCGTATTTTTATTGTATCTTTGTAGTCTTGGAGCTTTTCTCCCTGGGCCTCCACTGAAAACGGGCTCCTTGAGCCCAGTGGACCACCCCGGTTATCAAACTGGAAATAAATAAATTAATTAATTAAGTACCTGATAAAACCAGTGTTGTGGAAAATTCTGAGACAGTTTCAAGTCTTTTCAGGATATAAAATCAATGATGATAAAACAAAGGCTATAGCTGTACCCACACAAATCTTTTCAGCAAAACCCACATTTACTGGGACACAAAATGAATTTAGGAATACGGGTTAAAAAATGATACTGTTATGGCAGCTAAGTAATGTGGGAAGAGACTAAATAAAAGACAATACAAAAACTGAACATAGAAGTTCATGTTTATGGATATGGACATGGACAGCAAGATTCAAACACTGCAAAACCTTTTAGTCCCTTTAGTTTTATACACAGGTCAGGCATATTTTTATCATCCAGAGGAAAAGTTTTGGAGAGAAATGAATACAGCTGAAGGATTTTATCTGGGAGGGGAAGAGGGCAAAGATCAAGTGGGATAAGTTGATCCTTCCAATAGAACAATGTGGATTAGAATTTCCTGAAGGGATACTTTAGAGTTACACAGCTAAAGCTCATCTACATAACACAAGCAAGAAAAGCTATAATTCAAAGTAGAAAGGGATGATGATGATGCAGCAGAGAGGAAATTCAAGACACAAGGAGAGACTGGAATTTTGGATGCAGATCTTTAAGGAAAGTAATGGCCATACAGAATATTATATTCACAAAGTAGCAGAAAGTAATTCTAAGAACTAAGCCAATATGAGAAAAGGGATTCTGCAGATATGGATGACTGCAATTAGGAGGAGAGAGAATAAGCATGAGATGGATAAAATTGACTTGAGAAAACTGGCAAGGGAACCAAGGTATTGAGAGCAAATAACTAGAGGGGGAAAGGAAAAGTACAGTTGTGTACATGTACCATAAATGTAGATGTTCGAGTGTATTCACTGTTGCAGTAATCACATTTGGGTTATCTGCTTGCAGTAGCCCTCAGTCGGCCTGATTATCAAAGTCTTGGGTCCTGCATTAGTTGCTGTGTCATCTTCCATGACGTCAGGTAGTCAGGGGTATAAAGCATGCAGCCGACGCCAATACATCAGTTTTCTTGCCCCCTAATGGGAAGCAATTAAATATATATATATATACACACACACACACACACACACACACACACACAAGGTTATACCTACAACAAAAAAGAAAATACACCAAAAAACTTTTAAGCATAGTAAAGGAGAGTAGAGGTATAGCAAAGAGAAGTCAGGGGGCTGGAGGGAGGGTAACCAGGACTGCAACAGTGAATACACTCGAACATCTACATTTATGCTAAGTGTACACAACTGTACTATGTTCTTCGTGTTTCACTGTTGCAGTCATCACATTTGGGTAGATTCCCAATGCTAAGGTTGGGAGGAGGAATTTAGATAGCATTAGGACCAGCTATAAGGCCCTGCAAGACTGCAGTGGCAAAACCAGCTCTGGATTTAGAGAAAATTGGCAAATGATAATGCTTGGTGAAAGTATGTACAGAACTCCAGGTAGCAGCTTCTAGGATGTCCCTAGTAGGGACGTCCCTGAGAAAGGCTGTAGAGGTAGATGCAGCTCTGGTTGAATAGGGTCTGATGCCCTGTGGGATAGGTTTTCCATGGTGCTTATAGCGGAAATGAATGCAGTGGCCTATCCATTTTGAAATGGTTTGTTTTGAAATAGCTTTCCCCTCTGTCTGTGCAGCAAATGCCACAAACAGTTGTTCAGATTTCCTTTGAGGTTTAGCCCTGTTCAAGTAGAAGCTAAGCTGTCTATGCACATCTAGAGTGCAGTATCCTCTCCCCTTTGTTCTGTGGGTTAGGAAAAAAGGTAGACAAATGAATGGACTGATTAAGAGCCACAATGGATACCACCTTGGACATGAAGGAGGGATTGGTTCTGAGGGACACCCTGTCCGCATGAAAGATGATGAAAGCTTCCACTGCCATAAGGGCCTGTAATTCAGACACCCTTCTTGCAGAAGTGATTGCTAAAAGGAAAGCTGTTTTTCAGGAAAGAATTTTTAAATCTGCAGTAGCAGCTGGCTCGAAAGGAGGAAGAGTGAATTTCTCCAAGACAAAGTTAAGACCCAGGCTGGAATTGGTGCTCTCCTGGGTGGCCTTACATTTGTGGCCCCTCTGAGGAACTGCTTGAGCAGTGGGTGAGAGAAGAGGGGAGGCTCTGTGCTATAATGAGCTGAAATGGCTGAGGCATGAATTTTGATGGAGGAAAAGGACAAGCCCTTATGAAGCATCTCAGTCAAGTATTGTAGAATCTGAGGTAAATTGGGCATTGCTGCGTTCATTCCTTGAGATTGGTTCCAGGCACAAAATCTTTTTCATTTTGCAACATAAGATTTTCTAGTACTAGGCCTCCTTGCCTCTAAAATGATATCCATCACTGACTTACTGAGGGATGGTAAAGGAGAGATTAGGTAATTAGCCAGGCTGCTAGGTTCAGAGCTTGCAGCTGAGGATGCAGAATCTGGTTCTCCTGCTTAGACAATAGGGAAGGAGTCTGAGGCAGGTGCCATGGAGCCAAGCGTGACACATTGCGCAAGAGTGGGTACCAGTGTTGGTGAGGCCAGTCTGTTGCAATTAAAATCATCCTTGGCTTATCCTGTTTGATCTTTAGTAGTACCTTGGAGAGCAAAGGCAGAAGAGGAAAGGCATAAACTGAGAGGTTTTTCCAGATGAAGGATAGAGCATCCACTTTCCAAGCTAGCTTTTGGGGAATCCTTGTGCAAAATTTGTCCATTTGATGGTTCTGGGGGAGGCAAACAGGTCTATATCTGGGCTCCCCCCCATTTGCTTGTCAAAATGTTGAAAATCCTTGGTTCCAGTTTCCACTTGTGTGGGTCCATGAGGTTTCTGCTTAGTCCGTCTGCCAGTGTATTTAGTTTTCCTGGCAGGAATTGAGCTTGTAGATTCACTTGGTAACTCAAGACTGTGTTCCACTATGCCATGGCTAGTCTGCAGAGGGGGTAAGAATGTGTACCCCCCCTGCTTGTTTATGTACCACATGACAGTGGTGTTGTCCGTCTTTACCATTAGTTGTCCTGGAAGAATGTGGTCCTTGAAGGCTGTCAGAGCATTCTGTACAGCTAACATTTCCTTCTGATTTATGTGCAGGTGCATTTGACTTGGGTTCCATTTGCCCTGAATGCACTTCACTGCCAGGTGAGCCCCCCATGCACAGTCTGATGCATCTGTTGTTAAGATTTGGGCGGCAGGGGTTAATGTGAATGGTAGTCCCCTGTTTTGGTGGCAGGCCTCTGCCCACCAAAGGAACTCGTTGCATAGGCAAGGTATGATGGGAATCATTGCTTCTAGATCCCGAGACTGTTGACACCATAGGCTTTTGAGATACCATTGTAGTTTCCCCATATGCAGCCTTGCATATGGAATTAGAAGAATGTAGGAGGCCATGTACCCCAAGGCTTGGAGTATTTGCCTTGCAGATAGCTGGGTTTTTGTGGCCACTTGTTTGCAGTAGGTTGTCAAATGAAATCAGTTTCTCTGGTGTGAGGAAAGCCATCTGGGAAGTTGTATTCAAGCTTGCTCCCAGGAATATAATTTGTTGACAGGGTACCAAATGTGATTTCTTTTCGTTTATGGTGAACCCCAGACAAGTCAGTACCCTTTGAATAAAGGCCAGATGATTCAAAAGAATGTCCTGGTTTTCTGCCTGAATTAGACAATCGTCCAGGTATGGGTATATTTGAATACTTCTTTCCCTGCAAAATGCAATGACTGGAGAGAGGCACTTTGTGAATACCCTGGGTGCAGTAGATAAGCCAAAGGGCAGTGCAGAGAACTGATAGTGCATGTAGCCTGCTTTGAAGCATAGGTATCTTCTGCAAGACTCCCTGATAGGGATGTGCAGGTATGCTTCTTGTCTAGTGTTGCCAACCAGGCATCTTTGCCTAGCATAGGAAGCAGCTGCTGAAGAGTCAGCACCTTGAATTTTGGAATCACCAAAAAAGTTTTGAGTAGAAAGGTCCAAGATAGGACACCAGGTATTGCCTTTTTTGGGTACCAGGAAAAGTCTTGAATAGAAACCTTGTCCCTTTTCCTCTTCTGGTATCAACTGAATAGCCCCCATGTTTAAGAGAGAGAGTACTTGATTTTGGGACTCTGCCCACTGATTTGGGGGTAGATCTGGCCACCCGCTTGGTGTTGGTAAAGTGTGGAAGTGAAATCTGTATCCTTGGGACACTATTTAAAACCCATTTGTCCTGGGTAATGAGTTCCCAGTTTTTGGCCTGCAGACCAAACGTTCTGCCTAAAGGAGCATTCAGTTGGGAAGTGCTTGGAAGTTTTAAAGGCAAGTCATTGAGACAGTTTTCCATAGCGGGGAGTCTTACTACTTCCAGATTTGGGTGCAGAAACTCCCCACTGCTTAGTCTTGTGTGTCCCTTGGGACTGAAACTTGGGGTTTCTGCTGTTTCTGGGTTTGGCTTGAGAAGACCTGGAAGGGGCTGGAAAGGCCCAATTTTTAGAGGGCCAGTGCCTACTAAATCTAGGAGGCTGAACTTGTAAGAAATCTTTAACAGTTTGCATAGATTTAGCTTTATCTTCCATCTTTTTAAGAACTTCCTCAGCCTTGTTGTCAAACAGGCAGTCCTGATTTAAGGGAGCATCCAACAATTTAGCTTTAACATGATCAGGCAAAGATTGCTCCTTAAGCCAAGCATGCCTTCTGAGCACAGACCCAGTAACAGCAGCCCTGCAAGAGGCTTCTAATTAATCAAATCCACACTGCAAAGTATGTTTTCCAACCTGTTTAGCAGAATGCATTAAATCCTGTAATCCTTTATTTTCAGCACAGTCAGGAATCATCATTTTCTGTTTAAGCAATCCAAAAACAACATATGAAACTGGCAGTTTAAAGCCCTAATGGCCAAGGTTGCAGAGGTGTAAATCTTCTTACCCCATCTATCGAGCGCCCTGGAGTCTCTATCAGAGGGGGTAGGATTTTTGGCAGTAGAAGCCTTAATGCCCTTGGGTCCCTGTGAAATAGTCTCTGGATCCGCAATAGGATTTTTAAAAAGGACCTTGTGTGAATCAGGAACCCTGCAGTATCTGTCAGATTTTCTGGGAGCAGGAGCCAAAGAATCAGAGGCCAAACTAGATTCTGAAAAGGCATCGTCAACAATGTCTAGTACAGGAGATATAGCTAAAGGCCTATGCTGAGGCAGGAGTAAGAAATCCCTAAGTCTCTTTTTTGAATCAGAAAAATCCTGGCTTTCTCAGTGGAAATGCTCCCTTAGAGTATGTAAGGTTTCACCAAAAGAAAAATCCTCTGGAGTTGAAGCAGAGGAAATAGAGTTCTCTGCATCAGAATCCTCATATGTAGAAAAGGGCAAATCCAGATCATCAGAAGAATCAGAAAAATCAGAATCCTGGTCAGAAGACTCAAACAATTTCAGTCCTAGGTCTCTTAGAAGGGGGAGGTTGGCTTCCCTGAGATATCAGATCTTCAGCCATTCTTATCATTTGTTTTTTAGGCTTAGAGGCATGAGCATGCGGCCTGGGCGTCGGTTTTCTAGGCATGGTTCGAGATTTTGGCCTAAATGAGGGAGGATGCATTGGTTTAATATGCAAGCCTGTAGGCCTGAATACACCCTCAGAAGCCGGTGCCTGCACAGCAGCTCCGGACCCATCCAAGGTAGAGACATCCGCAGGTTCCACAGCTGAAGCATCTCGTGGCATACCGGACTCCGAATGGGTCTCAGTAGAAGCCTGCGAGTCAGACGTAGCGTTTATCAGGGGCTGAGAAAGCACCTCACTGAGTACCGGCGAACTGCTGACTGACATAGGAAAATGTCGTCGGTAGCTTTGGACCTCAGCGGCCTGTCTCTGTCTTTATCTTTGCATTTTTTCAGAATCCCGGTAGTCGGATGGCTAACCAACCACATTTCTGGATAAATAAACCGAGAACTGAAATATTTAGAGGCGAAAATATACCGACAATGGATAGTGCGCTGATTAAATAAAGCACAAAACAGACAGCAAGGTAAGTCATGGTCAGGGCCTAGGCAAGGAATACAGTACGAATGAAAATCTTTGTGAGGTATTTGCTTTCCACAAGTAATGCAATTACTAACTTTTACTGCATCGGTAAGGAGCAAGAAAAAGTTTCCCCAACGGGGTACTTAGCTTTAGTTGAAGACTTCGGTTCTGAAACTCGAAAACTAAAATTTCAGGAGTCGGCCGACTGGCACTTGCGAACTGCTTCTGCTTCGGGCACCGCACGGCAAGAAAGACTGATGTAATGGCGTCGGCTGCATGTTTTATATCCCTGACAGCCTGACGTCATGGAAGAAGGGACAGCAACCAACGCAGGACCGAAGACTTTGTTAATCAGGCAACTGAGGGCTACTGCAAGCAGATAACCCAAATGTAATGACTCTAACAGTGAAACACGAAGAACATCAGTCTTCTAAGAGTGGAATATGAGGTCACGCTCAGCTGCTGGTTCAAAAGGGGAATATATAATGGCCTGCAGCACTAAATTTAGGTCCCAAGGGGAGTAGGGTCTTTATAAGGGGGCTTTAAAATGAGAGTTCTTCTCAGAAAAGCTCTGCAGAGTTTATGTGAGGCAACTGAGGAAGCTTGAAAACCAATGTGAAAATTGTATATTGCTGCTAACTGGACTTTGACAGTCGAAGAAGACGACCCTTCATTGAAAAGTTGGGCTAGAAAATCAAATATATCATGAATCGGAGGAGAAAATGGATCAGTGTTATTTAGTAATGCCCAGTGAAAAAAACTTTTCCATTTACTGGACTATAGTTTACGTGTGGATGGTATATGTGAAGACAAGAGTATGCATCCGATTGGAGAGGAGAGCATAGGTTGTTTGGCTATTAATGGAATTGGAGAAGCCAGGCTGTCAGCCTGAGACTGGGTATGTCTGGGTGAATCACTCCTATTGGAGTTCTGGAAGTGAATCCAGAATTCTTGGTTGGTGAAGTAAGTGAGGCCACAGGAAATGGAACCAAATCTGTCAAGGCCAATATGATGCAGTGAGAATTACTTTGCTCTTTAACTTGACTGCTTTTTTGCAGAAATTTCGGGATTACTGAAGTTGGGGGAAAAGGAATAAAGGGGGGCCAATCATGAAGAAGAGCATCCCTCTGTGACTCGCTTGGGATGTAGGGAGAACAAGACAAAGTAGTTGCTGCACTTGTTGCTTAGGGGAGAGGCGAAAAGATCTCAGCAAGGCTGATCCCATCAACAGACTATTCTTTCTGTCACATTCTGATTGAGGGACCAATTCATGGGGTAGAAGGATGCACCTCCTCAGCTTGTCTGCCATCACACTGGCCTTCCCCGGAATATGCATTGCTATGAGAAAGCAGTTGGAAGAGATCTTCCATTGTCACACAGAGTGTTTCTCAACACATGGGGTAGGATCTGGTTCCTCCTTGTTTGTTGATATACCAAACTACTGACATGTTGTCTAATTGAATTGCAATCGTTCCCAAGCGAAGAACATCTTGGAACATCTGCAATGCTACGAGCACTGCTCTCATCTCTAGGACGTTGATATGCAAGTTGACCTCTGTGGGGAATCAAGTGACTTGGACTGTTTTGCTCAGAAAATGCCCCCCCCCCAGCTGGGAAGAGTCACTGTGGCCTTGGGTTGGGGAAGAACAAATGGCCAACCTTGTTGTAACTGATCTGGAGCCACCATTTGAGATCTCTTTTGTAATTATCTCTGATCTTTATTTGAGTCAACATTGGTTGTAGAAGGACAGGTCATTGTATTGATAACAGTCACTGCAGGATTCTCATATATCTGGCTAGTGGGCATAACGTTATTAATGCTGTCATTGACCCTTGAGTCTGAAGGACCAGCTGAGTGGAGACTTTGTTGCTGTACATTATTCTTGTGATTTGCAACCTGATTGTTTCTACTCTTGCCATTGTTTGTGTTGAGAATTGCTCCTACAAAGTTTAAACTTTGAGTAGGTTCTGGATAGGACTTCTCATAGTTTACAGTAACCCACAGACACAAGCACATCTGGAGAATGTTGTCTCTTGCCTTCAATAGCAGATGCCTGGTTGGGGAGGAAACGAGACAGTCGTCTAGATACGGAAACACACGGACTCCATGCAGTCTCTCAAGTGAGCTGGCACTACTGCCATGCACTTGGTAAACACCCTAGCGGCTGTGGTGAGACCAAAGGGCAGTACACTGAACTGATAATGACTGGCTCCCAGCCAGAAGCATAAGTATCTTCTGGATCGTCTGTTCATTTGTATGTGATAATATACATCCTAAAGGTCTACTGACCACATCCAGTCATCCTTTTCTAGAAACAGAAGAATGGACTGAATTGTGACCATCCAGAACTTGTTTCACACAGATCTGTTCAAGTTACTGAGATCCAAGATTGGTCTCCAGTATCCTATTTTCTTTGGCGTTCAAAAGAATCTTAAGTTTCAGATCCTCTCTGGTCTGGTGGGACCTCTTGGATGACTCATTTTTCTAGCAGCTTTTGTACGTGAATAGGTGCTTGTTCCCTCTGACTGGGTGGAACATCAGGGGTTTTTCTGCACTGGGGAGGAGGAAGGGAAAGTGCACAATATAACCTCTATGATCCTCTGCACCCTTGTATCAGAAGTTACTTCCAGTCAGGCTCTCCGGTGCAGGGATAATCGACCCCAGACTGCCTCAATTGGAGGGTAATTGGGCCTCCATTCAAGAGCGCTGGAAGGCTCTGACAAAGAAAAATCTCTGGCCCCTTGGCCCCATGAGCTCCTCTGCCATAAGGATGCATCTACCATTGGAGTCTCTCCCTCTGCCCCTAGGGGAACTACCTCCATGTGTTTCTTGAAAAAAACCCTTGGGATTTTCTGAACCATCTTTTTCCAATGCTTCGCTGACTCCTGGAGAAGGATCTCTGTGGAGTGGAGAAATGTATGCCCACTGCAGATAGGCTCTTCCCATCTTTCTCACACCTGGACAATGTGTCTTTTACTTTAGGTCTGAATAAAGATGTGCCATCAAACGTAGCACTGATGAACATAGACTAGAAAGGCTCAACAAAGTCATACAAGTGCATCCAGGCATGGCTCCTAATGGCAATGCCTAAACTTGCTGTTCTACTTATTCCTTTGGCTACAAGTAAAATGAGCCTTATGGAAGAGTAAGAAACAGACTGGAGGGTAGCCAACTGGGAAGTGACTGAAGCTTGTACTTCCTCAGATACAGATCCTGAGACGGAATTCCAAAACTCTCTAATCAGATTCCTCTGTAATCTAGTGAAGCGTGCCAAACAGTTCAGTGACAGTAAGGAGACAGTCGTTGAAGTATAGTCATGCTTCCCAAACCTATCACTCAAGACTGCTTGTTTGGGGGATGGATTGAGGAACTTCTGTCAGCTAGTTCCTTCTCTGTGGCTGCCGCCATGACCATGGTGTCCACAGCCACACCTTTTGTTCAAAACTGTTTGTCCTCAAGAGCAGTAATAATTTTGTCTGGTCTCTGAGGAATCGGCTCAGTGGTGTTGGGGGCCTTCCATGCCCTTAGACATCAATTCAATGAGCTTGTCGGCAAGGTGGTCACCCAGGAGGCAGATGGGTGGGTACTAAAAGCCTCCAGGTACACCCAACTCAGATGAAGGATTGTTGAGCTTCTAATCACTTCTCTGTTTCAAAATTTCCAAGATGTCTCCAGAGGAGACATCTTCAGGAGGCGACCTTGGGGATCCTTCGCCCTCATAGAAGTCTTGTCTTCAGTGAAGGATTCTTCTGGGGAATCCAAGTGCTTCCTCTTGCACAACTTCTTCTTAGGGACCTCCACAGTGGGATCTCTGGAGAGGTATCAGAAGTGGGAATACCCTGCAGGGAAGCCTGGGGTTTTGGTACTCACTGTCCCTGTGGAGAAAGGTTAAGATTTTGTATGCAGAGATTACAGGGTACGGGCTGTGGATCTGAGGAGGGGAGGGGCCGTCAGAGCTGCTGAAGCAGACATGGCTCTCTCCAAAACCTCAAAGGCTGACCTTCCCCGACAGGAACAGGGCTCCGGATCAGAGTTGCCAAGCCTCTGGATCCAGTCCCTCCCTGCAACAAGGAAAGTCCTCCCAAGGCCGAAGCTGGAGCAGAGCTAACCCGAGCCAAAGCCCCTAGTTGTAGGGACAGCTCAGAAAACTTTGGAGTCAGTCCCAACATTATGAAGCCGACTCTATGGCTCCAATAGGTCTCTGGCTCCAACTGAACCAAAGAACTCAAAGCACATGACGAATCTGATGACAGAGTTATCTTTGGATCTGAAGCAAATGGTGCCGGGTGGCTCGGATCCAAGAACTCTGAAGCTTTGAAAGAAGTCAGAGGAGGATGTAAAGGAGGGTTAGCGGCTGCATGGAATGCCTGACTCAAAAGGGTTGGAGCCAAATATCCCTGGCATACTCTGCACCCAGAGAATCTTTCTCACCAGTCTCTCCACATCCTCTTTAGTCAGACTTCTAGAAGAAAGGTTAGACATTACAGAAGGTGACTTTGGTCTTTCCAAAAAAGGGGAAGGAACTCTAAATGGGACTTGTCAAATGAAGGGGAGTACTGGGTCTTAGGCAATGTAGGAAGGCTAGGAGTCAAATCAATTGCCTGATCTGATTTAGGTTTTGTCTTGTACGATATCAGACCCAAAGAATTTGAATGGATCCATACGTCTTTTTACTTTCAGACTGAGGAGGTTGTAGGATCCAAAAGTATAGGTCTTTTACCAGACGAGTCCAAAAGGGAGGTTGGAGTTGACATAATCCTCTTATTTGACTTTCAGAAGATTTTGATGAGAACAATGAAGTACTAGATAAAGTTGACTTGCCCTTTTAGTGTTTGCCAGAAGGGGAAGCTCCAGATTATACCTCACTGAAAGCTGATGGAAGAAGACCTTTTAAGATCAGCTTGTTCTTGCATTTAACCATGGCTCTGTGGTTGAAAGCATGGCAAATAAAGCAATCCTCTTGGAGGTGATGGGGTACCAAACAATATATAAAGTGTGTGTATCAGAATAAAGCATTTTCCTCTAACATTTTCACATTTTTTGAAGCCAGCCAGCCCTTCTTTTTCTGCCATATCTAGAAGGAAAATGGTTAGGCAAAAAAAAAAAAAAAAAAAAAAAAAACTAAAAAAATAGCAAGCTTTTTTTTTGCATATATATATATATATATATATATATCTATAGGAAGAAAGAAGGTAAAAGCAGGGGAACACTGACAATGGTAAAAAAAGGGGTTACACTATGTGTAAGGGGAAAGAATACCATCAATAGTATTTAGAGGTACTTTCATGTGAAAGGAAACGGAAAATAACAGCAAGAAATCAGTCATTAGGTAAGGGATATAAGCTACTCTAAACATAAAACAGAGAAAACGTAAGAAGAAATTACTTAAAAGAGAAAAGGAAGTTTTAAATAAAATGAAATAAACTTATCTGCTCGAAAGCAACTGGTCACCACATCGATCGCAAATAGCAGCAAACAAGATCTGAGGTACTTAGGAATGAAGCATTATGGGTAAGGGAGAAGCTAGAGAGTTTTTTTTTTTTTGGTTACCACGAGCTACAGTATCAGCCGAGTTGGCTCTGAGGGATCGGACCTGAACCTACAAGTTGAGGATAGAATGAAAATTGGCAACATTAGATACAAAAATAAAAAAACTCAAAAAAGAATTGCAGAAAATAAAATAAAATGAAAAAATGGCTCTAAAATTTCTATTAAAATAAATTTTAATAAGAACACAATATTTAAAACCAATATCAAAGTAACTGGTAAGCGCTTTCATTTAAAATAAACTTCATCAGACCAAGTTACAAAAACTACTCGCATATCTTAAATAGCATATTAAAATCATAGGATCACTTCCATCAATGTTTTAACCCCTTCCTTTTCAGTATAATTTTAAAGTTTTCTTTGTCAGTAATACCAGGGAAAACACATCCATTCATTTTAACTGGGAAACAATATTCTTTCCAGTCAAGATCATCCTCAGCATCCCACTTATATTCATAATTCATGACCTGATATATCACTGTAAAAGAAAACTTTTTAATTACACTTTCTTGTGCATGACAGAAAGAAAAATGTTTGGCCAAAGCATTATTATTATTATCTTTCTTGTCTATAACTCTTAAATTCTCATAGATCCTAAAATGCAAACATCTTTTAGCTCTCCCTATGTAAAAAGCCGGACACAACTCACATAACCCTAGATACACTACATGTTTGGATTTGCAATCAAAATAACTATCTAAATCAAACATATAATTTCTAGCTTGAATTTTAACCCTAGGGCCCACTTTAGTGTGTGTGCAATAACTGCAACTGCCACACCTAAACATCCCTTTGGAAACATTGTCACTAAACCTATCCATGTCTTTATAAAAATATTCTTTTAAATTTTTTCCCCTCTTAGTGACGAAGACAGGAATCTCACCTAGAACTTTGTGAAAATCCAGAAAATTGGTCAAAATTTTCCAATTCTTGTTCACCATCTGCCTAATACTTTTCTCATCCACTGAAGTACTCAGTATGCATGCCAGTGAATAGTCTTTCTTACACTCTATCCCATTAACATTAGTGTTTTCTATATTATCTCTTTGTGAAGTCAACTTATTAAAAACCTCATCAATCATATCAACTGGATATCCCATTAATAAACCTGTCTTTTAAAACTTCACATTCGGTCCTAAAGAAATCACTGTCCTCTGTCAGTCTACTTATCCAATCAAACTAGCTATTTAGAATATTATTTTTTTAATTAACATTGTGCATACTGTCATAATATAAATAGCTATTGCTTTGTACCTTTTTTTGTAAATTCTAGTGCTTAGCTTATTGTTGATTTTATATACATTCAAATCTAGAAAATTAATGGATTTGTCAAAATTAAATGTAAATTTAAAAAAAATTAGACACTGAATTTAAGTAATCCATAAAACTATGAAGAGCTGCCTCAGTTCCCTTCCAAACAAAAAACAATTATCAATAAATCTTTTATAAATAATTATATTGCTATAAAATTCCGAACCAAAAATTAATTCCCTTTCCCACCCCATCATGAAAACATTGGTGTAAATGGGGGCCACAGCTGCCCCACTGCTACTCCATTGATTTGCTTATAGAGCACCTTATCAAAAAAAAACAAGTTACATGACAAAATGACATCTAAAATACTAATTAGATCTATTTCATCCTGTTTGTAACATCCAGACATACGAAGCACCGTCTATTGTTTCTAAACCAACCTCATTAAGGATTACTGTGTATAAAGACACTATATCAGCAGTTAACAAGCACTCATCGTCATCTACAGCAACATTCCTGATGAACTTTCAGAAATCAAAGGAATCTTTCACATAAGAAGCACTTTTCATTACTAACTTCTGTAGAAGCTTGCCAACATAAATAGATTCTGTTTTACGGCCACTGCTAGGCGCTACAGGTCTAAAACTAGGTTCATCCAAATTCTTATGGATCTTGGGCAGACAAAAAATCTTCCTAGTTTACGATTTAAAATGCAAAAAAACTCCACTACATCATGGTCAATCCATCCGTCCAAAAAACATTCTTCTATGAGTGAGTCTATAAGCTGAAAAGCTTTATTGATTTCATTCAGACTTACTACCTTATAAAATTTCAAATCACATAACATTTTGGTCAAGCTGTAGCAGTAAAAACTAAAATCCATAACCACTGCATTGCCTTTGTCAGCTTTAGTAACGTACACATTTTTATTACATTTTAATTCATTTAATGCAGTTATTTTCCCATTAACCATATTATAAAAAACATTATTCTTTTTCTGTAATAAATGAAGAACTTCATTTTTACAAGTAAGAAAAGCCTGCAACTCAGCCCTTATTGGTGGATTAAAAGTGCTACATTTAGTGAAAGATTTAATATTGTTATACAGAGAGGGACAATCGTTAAAAAAGCATTTCAAGTTCAATTTCCGTACATATTTCCTTAAAGAATTAATAGTGGAAATGAGATTTGCCCTAGCAGAGGGCACAAAAAGTCAAACCTTTGCTTAAAATGCTTATTTAGTCAACAATTTAAAACTGGATAAATTCACTATTTTAAAGCCATTAGCAGTACCTTTCTCATGATTAATTATCTCCAGTCCTTGCTGTTCTCGTAATGATTGTTCCATCTCCCATTGCTCCCTTGATAACTATTTCTGCCTCCCCTTCCTCTGTGGCGAAAGCTGCCTCTCCCTCGCTGGTTCCATTGGAATTTCTTTGATCCTTGCAAAACTATTTTGGACCATATCCTTTTTCCTGTACCACCATCCTGATACAAATCGACCTGCTGAAAATCCCTCAGCACCTGTTGTGGAGTTTTCACTACTGGCTGCTGCTGCTTAACCACTTCTCTTGGCTCCTCTTGCCCTTGTTCTTCTGCTGCAATCAAATTGGCTGCCTCTAAGTCACTCCGCATTCTCTTATAAGCTCTTTTCATTAGAAATGTCATTATTCACACAACGCTGCTGATTGAGGCTCGTATTTGCCTGCCCTGGTAAATCTGCTGCTGGAAAGTTAAAATTAGTACCTTCCTTGTAGACTCTCAAATCCCTTTGGAACTTTTTTTGCTTCCCCTTAGCTAAAATGTTGCCTTCTTTCTTGACTTTACGGACTATTCGGTCCATCCTCACATCGAAATGCTCTTTTGAAGCTAGCTCCTTCAAGGCACTGTACGAAACCCTCACAGACTCATTCAAGGGCTTCAATTTCCGGTTTGCTTATTTCAGCAGTAATTGCACATAGCGTAGTCCCATTGCCTCATGCACTGCCTTCCACGCAGACAACAGGTCTTGCGAAAAATCATGACCAGAGGGTACCCTTAAAACGCTGAGCCCCCTAAGGACCCTTTTTACAGCTAAACAAGCTTTGAAAAACAATATGTCCCATTGCAGTTTCTTAATCTTTACCATATTATTTTCCAAAGCATTAAACACAGCAGCTAAGCTAATATCCGGCTCAGATTTGTGGACATTAGAGGCTTGGGCTTATAGTAAGGAAGGGAATGGCTGGACTTTTTAAAACCCATTCAAGGAAGGTATCCATAGCAATGTAGTCTGTTTGTGTTGTATTGGGTCCATTAATCCCTCCGTTTTTCTTCGGAACAGCTCCTAATGGGGTTCCACTTGCAGAAATACCTCTTGAACCAGAATCATTCCCTCCATTTATTGGCACTTTCTCTACATGACCACGACCATTATCCAACAAAGAATCATTGGGGGTGTCATGCAATGTAAACCCCGAGGGCATAACCAAAGAATTTGAATCAGGTTGGAAAAAGGACTCCAACGCTGAATGAGACATAAAATAAACCTAACTATAAATAAAAAACTCAAAAAAACTCCACAAAAATGAAAAAAAAAAATAAAACAAAAAAAAAAAACGGCTCTAAAATTTCTATTACAATAAAGTTTAATAACACATATTTAAAACCACTATCAAAGTAACTGGTAAGTGTTTTCATCTAAAATAAACTTCATCAGACCAAGTTACAAAAACTACTCACACATCTTAACTAGCATAATAAAATCACATGATCACTTCCATCAGTGTCTTAACCCCTTTCTTTTCAGTACAATTTTAAAGTTTTCTTTGTCAATAATACCAGGGAAAACAAATGCATTCATTTTAACTTGCCAACAATATTCTTTCCAGTCAAGATCATCCTCAGCATCCCACTTATATTCATAATTCACAACCTGATATATCACTGTAAAAGAAAAATTTTTAATTACACTTTCTTGTGCACAACAGGAAGAAAAATGTTTGGCCAAAGCATTATCATCTTTCTTGTCTATAGCTCTTAAATGCTCATAGATCCTAGAACGCAAACATCTTTTAGTTCTCCCTATGTAAAAAGCCGGACACAACTCACATAACCCTAAATACACTACATATTTGGACTTGCAATCAAAATAACTATCTAAATCAAACACATAATTTCTAGCTTGAATTTTAACCGTAGGGCCCACTTTAATGTGTTGGATACAAATGTTATGCACCTTTATCTGGAGTGTACACCAAATGGACATGCCTTGCCAGTAACAAGGTTGCAGGAAGTGATGAAATTCCAGCTACACTGTTTAAAATCCTGCAAAATTATGCTGTTATAGTATTACTTAATTTTCAAGAACTTGAAAAACAAAAAAGTGACCACTGGATTAGAAATGTCTATTTATGTTACAATTTTAAACAAAGGAAATGAGTACTCAAATTACTGAGCTGCTGCTTTTGTTTCACATGCTACTAATGTAATGTTTAAAATTCTGCAAATTGCACTTCAGCAATTTATATACCAAGAACTGTTAAGATATACTATCTGGTTACAGAACAGGCATCAGCACTGGAGATGAAACTGTCAACATCTGCTGAATAACAGAGAAAGCAAGGCAATATTAGATAAACATTTAGTTTTTTGCTTTACTTATTACACAAAAATTTGGGTGTGTGGATCATAAATTGCAATAAGTTCTTAAAGAGAAAGGTGAATACTGGGTCACACTATTAGCCTCCTGAAGAATCTATATGCAGACCACCCAAGCAAAAATCAGAACCAAATATGGAATAACAGGTTGGTTTAATATTTAGAAAGGAATACAAGGCTATATAATGTCACCTTACTTAAGCTTGAAATACTGGGTTAGATTAATCAGATTCTGGAATCAAAATAGCCATGAGAAATACTAACAACCTCAGATATGCGGACAGTACCATTTTGATGGATGAAAGTGAGAAGACAATGAACAGGCTGTTGTTGAAGGTGAAAGAAGAGAGTACAAAAGCTGATTTGTTTAATCGAACCTTAGGAATTATTTGCAAATAGATGTGACACTATTTTATTGAGCTCAATGATTTCTATGGATGGTGACTACAGCAACAACATTAAAAGACAGATGCTTTTTGGAGGAAAGCTATGGCAAACGTGGATAAAAAAATAATCACCACCATACTATCAACAAAGGTCTGTATGTCAAAGTTATGCCCCCCCCCCCCCCCCACACACACACACACACACATAACATATGGCTGTGATAGTTGGACTATAAGCAAGATCATTCTCTGGAAAACTGATGCATTTCAACTGTGGTATTGCAGAAAGCTTTCCAAGAGTCCATGGACTGCAAGCTTAGATCAATCAAGGACTAAGAAAATAAATCCACATTTTCACAGGATTATCTAATGTAAACAAATTCAAATAATTTTGCTACATAATGCAAAAATCTGGATTCACTGGAGAACGCACCAATGCTGGGAAAGACTGAAGACAAAGGAATGAGAGCACAGAAAAGGCCAACATAGAATAATAATATTAATAAAGTGATGAATATGAAATTACAAGGACTTAAAGCATCAGTGGTGGCCCGACACATCTGGTATGCTAAACTAGTTGAAGTCACAAACCATCAAGACTTGGCTAAACAGTAAGGATACTGCTTTAGATGGTGAATTTTGTTTATTTTGAAAACTGTACACATGTTCCTTGTCTCAAATGTGATGTTTCAATATCAGAGAGTTAAAAACATGCACCAGGCACCAGTGGAGGAGATACACTGCCTAAACTTGACAGCTTCAAAGAACAGTCAAACTGACAGAGGACAGATGGCTATTTCTACTTTCCTACTGTAATCCCACTAATGATGGTCCTTGATTTCAGACAATGTATCACACACAAAAAAGCAGATAAATAGCACAACTTCGATACATTCTGAAGCGTAAAGTATTTTAAAAACACTTTATACAAATTAAAACAAAATTTTTTTTTTAGGTACTTCACCTTGAATTCCGGATTTCTGGCCTTGTCAATACAAGGTGACACAAACATTGGTCTTCCATCTATTTCCTTTCGATCCAGTTTCAGAGCATCTAGTGCAGACTTCTCATCCTTGAATTCAACATAGCAGTAGCCTCGGAAATTGCCTTTATTACTATACACAGGGCGAATTTCTGCAATCTCTCCACATTTGCCTAAGGTTTCTTTCATTTTATCTTCTGGATCGTCCATGCTGTATGAGAGATTGCTAACAAAAACAGTAATACTGTCTTTGCTGTGATCATGGAGAACTTTGCCCATGTCATTCTTATGTGCAGCTGCCACTGTCTTTTGCTGTGATGGATGGTCAACAATTTTTGTGGCTAGCTCTCTCCCAAATAGCCCAATCTTTGCATCTATATTTTTAATTTTCTCGCTGGCAAAATAATCTCCTTCTCCTCTTGTTTTTTTATTAGGTTGTCCTGCAACTTAGATAAAGAAAAGAAAAACAGTTTTTGTTCTGATTAGCAATGACATTTGTTAAAATTAAAATTCCTTATAAACATCTACTCTTCCATTTCAGCAATCCTTTTGAAGATAAATATTCTTATTAACCTGCATTTTTAGACTATCTAGATAAAACCAACCAAAACCCACCAATTTAAATTAATGCATTTTATTCTTTTGCTCTTACTACAACTGCATATTAAAAAATGGTTATTTAACAGCTTCTCTGCCACAGTACTTCTTCCACTAATGCCTATTATAAGATGTAGGCCTTTAAGCATTAAGACCATCAAACAAGTGTGATACTTCTTTTGGTGATAATCCTACGACATTAATTCCTGTGGCTCTGGAATGCTTCCACCTTCCCACTACAGACAAGTCACAGACTCATCAAATCAAGTAAAAAATCAAGGAAATACAAAAGCAGATGCAAACACAAGTGCACATAAAATACAGGAAACTCTCACTACACAAACTGCAAGCGGTGTCACAGAAGTAACAATTGAAAACATTACACTCTTGCTGTCATCTGTGATCCAACCAACTTGCAAAGATACGAGACAGACAAAACTGTGGCGCATTGAAAAGAAATATTCCAGTCAAAACAGATTAGTTAAGTGACACCTTACTGTACATTTTCGATACGTTTTCTGTCAATGCATCATACAAACAAAAGCTCAACTGCCCCATGACAAGATCCATTGAAATATTTTCTTGCCTTGGCTTATCACAGCCACCTATACAATCACTGTATTTTCCTCCATTGTTGTTGATAAAAAAAAAAAAAAAAAAAAAAAGTAATAATAATAATAATAATATGGGGATCTAGACATCCTTCAACAAGATGCTGCAATAAATTTCTCCCAAAGCAGTAACAAAAACAGATCATGATAGGAAAAGTTACAAACCTATCAAACATCCAGCAGATGGAAGAGTGCACAAATATACTGCTGGCACCCCATAGGGTAAGACAGGATGCCTTCTCACCTCTAAGGAGGAATCTAGAATTTTACACCACCCTTCTATGTTACTGTGGCCAAAAGGGAATACAGTAACAGGAAGGTTTGATAGTAAGTACATCAAAAGATGTGTCAAAGATTAGTATGGAGCACATACTGATATGGAAGGTTTAAACCCTGACTAATTACTTGAGCTAGGATGCTGGAAAAGCTGGCAGAGGAGACAAATGTCTATCTCATCTATCGGGGGTGGGGATAATGGTCTAATGTTTTTTTTTCCAATGCCTGTACTAACTTGCAAATGATAAAACCATAGCTACAGTACGGATGTGGGCTTGACATACCATGTTGGTGATGGTAGCCCTCATTACCATGTCGGTGGGAGCTCTCACCGCTGTTTGCGGTAAAGTGGGTGCCTACATCAGCCACCAAGGGATGGGGCTAGGCTTAAATGTGGAGAAAAAAAAGCCTACAGCAGTTGCCTGAATGACTTGCCTTTGTGATTGGCTCTTATCCTACAGGGAATGAATGGATCAAATGACTGCAGATAATGGATGGTTAACAGGCAGCTGAGAGATGAAAAGGATAAAAGGAGTCGCTGATAACAGGAGGCTTACTGGTGAGAAGTAGAAAGGTTGAAGAAAGTACAGTTTTATACCTAAATGCCAACCGAGGACCCGCCTGACGGCAGGAGAACCCATCTGTTATGACTGCAGCTGTATGCACGATGAACATCCGGATACAGGATGGGGACTGGATGTTTAACTTCAATAGAAAGAATCCAAAACAAATTTAAAAAAATACCAAAATACAAAGTAGCCACAAATAGAAAAAAATCTTTAACAAAAAGAATGATATCTCTCCTTCTGTATCTTTTTACCCTGTTCAGTTTTATCAAAGGCAAGTCATGCCTTCTAACCTTGTGGACTTTTTTTTAGAAGGTCACTAAAGCTGTGGATGAAGGCAAACCTTGCACACAGCCTACCTCAACCCAGACACAATACTTCACTCAGGAATTGTACATAAATTTACAAAACTAGGCATAAACCCATGTCACTCGATAGAAGGCCAGCTGCCTCACTGATAGAAAATGAAGTTAGGACAGGGGGAATCCACCTCCACAAAGAAGCTAGTCACTAGCGGAGTCCCACAGAGATCAGTGCTGGGGGCCTCTCCTTTTTGACATCTACTTCTGTGATGTCAAGGTCCTCTGGATGACCAAGTCTGTATACAACTGCAAACTAGGAGTGGTCACTGAATCACCTAAAAGCACAGGTGCCCTTCAAGAGGGCCTGATGCAGACAAATAACTGGTGCCAGAACCATGGACAAACTCAATGTGAAAAAATGCACCCCTTGGAAAGATGTCTACTCCTGAAAATTAATACATTAATAAAACACCCCTAAAAGTAGACCCACTGGTCGGGAATCTGGGAACACATGTTGACAGTAACTTTGCCTTTGACCACCATGTGCCTACTATGGTGAGAAAATCGTTCTACATTGCACACCTTACAAGTAAAAGCTTGCCATACAGGGTCCAAGGAGATCATAGTTTCACTGTACTTGGCTCTCATCAGACCAATCACTTAGTACAACACACCATTAGTCATGTTACTTGACCAGGCGCTTGAAACAGCTTGAGAGACTACAAAGGTTCCTTACAAAAACACACAAGGAATAAACAGCAAGACCTATACGGACTGTCTCAAAGCCCTATTCCTGTACTTGGCCTCCTACAGACAGTTGTGCAGTTATCTATGCCTAACCTACAAAGAATCCTCTGATCACACACCAATTGATTTGTTGCTCTTCTGCAAAACACAGAGCATCAGAAATACCCACTCTAAAGACCACAAACCTGTCTCCGACAAAAGACATGTCGGAGGGACAGGTGTGTGTGTGTCTCAAAGATTATCCCTTCTATGGAAAAAGCTTCCTATGTGAAGCAAATCTCATCCCTAACTATATTTAATTGTAACTTGGACCAAAGCATGGGAAATCACAAATTTGCCCCTGGTTTGTCACCTGTGCCACTAATGGACAGGGACAGGCTGTGAATGCTTGATGTGTACAAGCTTATATAACAGCTTGTAAATTTCCTTGGGGTATTAACATGTCAGCAATATTATGGCAAATTTGTGGTAAGCTTGGTTAGGCTTAAAATAGTTCCTGGGCAGACAGCCTTGCAACCACCTATGAACCTATGGCAAGCTCTTTCAGAAGCATTTTATTGTCTCAGAGCTATGGAACACAGCAGGTCATGCAAACAGAAAACATTCCAAGCAATGGCAAAAGCCAGTTATAAATTACAAGCTGAAGGTAGGATTATCCATAAACATGGAGAAAGGGAAAAAAAACAAAGGTGCAGGCCAGAAAACAATCTGATAAAGAACCTATCCAAAGTTCCTTATATATTATGTTCAAAGGTACTACTGAACACTAAACAAATGATTAAATGATGACACTGAGTCCTCCTTAAAAGTTCCTTGTATTGGGAAGTTTTTATGGCATAGAGTATGGAGCTCTGAATATGACCAAGCTATCTAGGGTTCAGTTACTATCCTAAGCATACAAGGAGATGGTGGGGATAGATGGGAAAGGAGAAGCCATCTGTCAACTATTCCAAGCTGGGGTGGAAAGGGGGAATACAAGGTGTGTGCACATCACAAGGCATGGCTTCTCTCTACCAGATTCTTTGGAAAAGATTGTGGGAACTAGCTGAACCATAAGCTTCCTGTGGGAGGTGTACGGGGTTGCCTTAGGAGACAAGACACTTGCATAAAATGCAAAACCTTTACAGTGTGCCCAGTGCATACTACAACCAGATGTAGTTATCAAAGGTGTAAAGAAGAGGATGGGTGCATATGGAAAAACAGATCTAGTATTTTGTTCCACCACAGCTCATGTCATCCTCTACAAGTATCAACTACGACAGGCTGGGCTAGGAAATAAATTTACCACTGAACTGGAGAGAGAGATGGACTGAATATATGGGTAGGGAGAGAAAAAACAAATCCCCCAAGTGGTTTAACAGGCAGTGGACTTTACTTGTAAAACCAGAAGGCTGACTGATGTTCCACTCAACTTTCATGGCTGAGCACTGTTTTTCCATGTCTAGGCTGACAAACTTACCTTGGACATCATCTTGCACCAAGTAACTAGGTGGCCTCTTCCCCAAAAATCTTTGGTTCTTTCTTGCCCCTCTTTAGGTCAATGCTAAAGCTAAATAACAGTCTGTCAGCACTGAGAAATTCCCCAGAAAACAGTCTGATTTGGAGAATCAAGCCCTCCTTAGGAACATAAGCAAAAAGAGAAGAGGAGGAGGACAATGGAATAAGAATAATGACAGGGGAAGCACAGTGATTACCTATCCTTGCCCCTAAACATCCCAAGCAGTGCACAGGATGAAGGGAAGTCAGTTATGCACCTGGTCCATTACTAATAAACTACTAATTAACTCAAAGAAACACAATGTCATGGTCTGCCTCAAACAAGAAATTACCCACTACTCATCCTATTCTCTTAACAGATCTTAATGAGAACATAATACCTTAAGTCACTGAACAGAGGTATCTAGGCCTAATACTCAACCTTACACTTTCCTTCACCACAAACACAGATTTTGTAACTAATAAAGTCCTTGCTCAATTATAACTATATTACAAGCTCAGTCACCTCATTTAAGCTTGCTGCTTGCAGGGCCATTGCTAAAATATTTTAATATCCAAACTTGAATGCAGCCTTCCTTTTCTCATTATGCATTCAGCCCACAATACCCATATAATACAGACTGCTGAGAATCAAATCTGCAGATTCATTGTATTAGCCGACTCCAGATACACCACTGCAATTTGCTACAAAAATTCCAAATGGCTTTCATTGCCTTATAGAGCCACTTTAAATATTTTAACTTACAAGGCACTAAAACATGGTTACTGCCCTCCTCAAGAGTGAAACTACCTTTACAAGACAACCATTATATGTACTCAGATCAAAGGACAACAGCTTCTCTCTAGTATACTCTCCATTTAAAACTGCTGATGATGAGACCGCCTTCTCTAGACTGGGGCCTGTTACCTGGAACCACCTACCTACAGACATCAACATTTTAGAAACTATTAAAAGCTTCAAAGATGCACTTCAAAAGCATCTCTTTACTTGATTTAACTGCAAATGACAGACTGACAATAGTTAAGTAACTTCTTATTCCATATCTCTGAGCTCAGGTCATGGCTGAAAATGGTCAAAAGACCAGTCCACTTACCTAGTGAAGAAAGAGTAAATAAAATAAATACACAGCCTCTATTTGCAAAGTGAAAATAAAGTAGGTATTTCAGATAAGATGTGCACTCCAATAACCCTACCAAAACCATTTTTTAACTTACTCATGTAATAATAGCATCTTCCAGTATGTTTCCCAACTTTCCCACCCCCCCCTGCAAAACAAAAAAAGTCACATACTGTGTACACCTTTGATGTTAAATGTGGATCTAAGTGCGAGAAGAAATGGCAAAAATGCTACACTTCAATTTGCTTCTGTCAGACAGAGCATACCTTCTCACCCCTACTCCTAAAAGACAGCCGCCTTCTGTGTACACTACTAATGTTTGATTCTAAGGAATATACATGAAATAATGATCACAGTAGTGTATTTCAACTTGGTGTTCATAATGGCTATGTTCCCTTCCAGCCTCAATCCGCTGACTGGTGAACATATATTGCAGCTTCCGCATTTAAATGTAAAATAATTCTTGACATCTGTAACTATCAGTTCTAGTACTTGTGTATGGATAAAGAATGAGTAACCCACATTACAGCTGAACCCCATTTATCCAAATGTCTGGGCTGTTCAGATAAGCAATTCACTGCTTAAGATAGTGCATGTAAATCAGTAGAGAGGCAGTGGTGCATATCAACCATTAAAAGCAGAGTACCCCCCAATTAATAGCTTATCATTAAATGACAATAATGCTAGTGCCTGTAGTACCCCCTGCCCCAAGAAAGTCTGTACAAACTGCACATAACAAAATTTAAGTGATGAATAATGTTAAGGAAAGCTTTACCTTTGTTAATCAGTGTGTCCTTGAATCAGAAGCACAAATTCTACTTCAGATTTTGTTAGAAAAACAGCAATGACTGGAGCAGTGACACTTCACATAAACTGCTGAGTATGGTACTTAAAAATAAACTATAACAACTGTAAGGTATCCAAAATACATTATATCAACTTTAAGGAATCCTGAAATAAATTTTAGCAACTAAATTTCACTGATACAGAAGAAAACAGCAACGTTCTACAACTTGGACAACACTTACCTGAAGAAAGAAAAAAAGAGCAACTGCACCGGTTCTTAAGGGGCCAATGGTCTTGACTCTGAAGTACAGTAGTAGTACGCTGCAGGTCTGAACCATGGCCTTTGACAGCTGCTGCTAAAACTTCACAGGTTCTTACTAAGCTTGCGGCCGAAAGAGAATCAAGGTCAGTCGCATTACACAGTACTGGTGGGAAACTCCCTGTGCTCTCTATTAAGTAGACTTTCTCCAAGTATTCCTGGTGAAAAAATTGTGATCACAATCCAGTCATGTAGACTGATTTTAAAGGTTGCTAGGGAAGTACTTTGTTAGACAGGTACATGCAGCCTCTTCAAGAAATGGTGTACAATTTAGGTTTGGAATCTGTTACACCATCTGGTCTTGTTGATATGAAAGTGTTTATTTAGGTCTCTAGAACAGGTGTTTGCTTTACCACTTGTTCTACTTATGTGAGAGTTCAAGGACTGCTGGGTCATTCATAGCATGGAAAGTTAAGCAGAGACCACCGGTCAGGAGTACATAGGGCACGGAATAGAGAGAGAGAGCTTTAAGCCTACCACAACAACTAAGTGTACTGAGACTAGAGATATTTTTCGTGAGGAAATGCTGAGGTCCCTCAAACTGGTTTAGGTGCTTGGTGCGATACATGCCAAAGGGTAAACTATACTCAATGAATGGCCCAAATAAGGGATGAATAAAAGTGGGAATGAAACTTCTTTAGACCCTCAGGAGATGCAACAAAGAATAAGTAGTGCAAGGTTCATAGGTAGGTACTAGGCTATCGGCCCAAGGTCCTAAGTAAGCCTAGCCAGCAAGGTTCCATAGCTTACGCCACCCAAGAAAGTTATTTTCCTGTGCCCCTGTCCAGCAGAGATATAGAAGTGATCCCCGGGGTGTATTTCCTATTTCCCATCCACTCATCAAGATTTTTCTTGAAGAGTGCTAATGAAGAACTTTGCTTGACATAGATGGGGAGCTTGTTCCAAAGTATAGGAAGTCTCTGGGACAGGAATCTATCCCTCCAGTGTGTCCTGTTTATTGTGGTGACAAGGTTTATGTCCCTAGAGCGTGTAGCTCGGAGGGATTGGGATTTCTTTAGGTGGAGCATGTCCAACAGCTCTGTGTATGACATAGCTTTATATGTTAGGCAGAGATCACCTCGGAGTAGGCGATATGCTACGGAGTAAAGCTGGAGTTTTTTGAGGCTGTCAGTGCAGGGCATTTGTTTGATGCCAGTAATCCTCTTTGTGAGGTACTTCTGTGGTCTTACAGCTGCTGCAGATGTCTTGTGAGGTACATTCCAAAAGGGGCATTGTACACTATAACGGGTCTAATGAGCGACGAGTAGAGGGGAACAATGACCTCTTTTTTCCTGGATGAGAACCCCTTTTATGATGAGATGTGCCACGCAAAAGGACTTCCTGACTACTCTGGCGATGTGGCTATCAAAGGTAGAAAGATTTCTAACTACCCCAGAAACATGGTAGTCAAAGGATAGTTTGTTAACATATGCACCCAAGTCCCTGATGACAATGTAAAATGGAAGTGAAATGTTACCTACACAGAAAGCAATGGTGATAGTAAATTCAATGAAGTAAATTTATCAAAGGAAACTATGCTGAATTTCTTGGTGTTAAGGTAAGACTGTGAGTAATACACCAAGCATTTCTATGGTCCATCCCTTGCTGGAAAATTTGAGTATCAGAGTGGGATTTGCTAAATGCCCCCAGTGGGCAATTATCAGCAAACATAGCTAGCCAAAGTCCCTTGATATCAGCTTTCATCACAGAAATACTAAACCAGAGGAGAAGGCCCTGGACAGATCTTGGTGGGATGCCATCAACCATAACGGTATGGGTTCTGCTAGACAGCGAATTACCAATCCAGCAAATTATGTATGGGTTAATGCTGAGTTGGAAGAGTTTGTCAATAATCTCAGCATGGGGGAACAGTGCTGAATACCATGCAAGGTTTAGATGAGCACTGAGGACTGTATGCCCACAATCCATGGCCTCTTTTCAAAGAACCCAACCAGGCTGAGCAGGCACAATTTGCCTTTTACAAAGCTGAACTTATGTGTATCCAGGGGTGAAAAGTTATCTGTGTCCTTAATTTATATGTTCGGCTATAACTCTTTTCAAACTCATGCAAATAATACTAGTGAAAGTAATAGCCATGTAATTTCCAGGGTCAGAGGACAGACCACCTTTATGCTAAGGCACCATAACTGCCATCCTCCACTCCTTGGGGACATAACCAGTGGAGAGACTCAGACTGAAGAAATGAGGGACAGTTTTGATAATCAGGACTTCACACTTCTCAGCAGGCATCCAGGGATATTGTCAGAACCCATGCAAGTAGTGTTTTTAATTTTATAACTGCCAAAAGAACTTGACCTAAATTGATCTCAGGAGGGTATGCATGTGTCGGAGAATGGATGAGAGACGGGATGGTCGAAGGAGTGAAAAGTACAGTTGTGTACACTTACTTTAAATGTAGATGTTCGAGTGTATTCACTGTTGCAGTCATCACATTTGGGTTATCTGCTTGCAGGTAGCCCTCAGCTGGCCTGAATACCAGTGTCTTGGATTCCTATGTTGGATGTTGTCTCTTCTTACATGACGTCAGGGGAATAAACATGCAGCCGAAGCCATTACATCAGTTTTTCTTGCCCCAGATGTCAGGTGCCCCCACAATGGGAAGCAATTATATGTTATGGTACCCATCCAACAGAAAGCAAATACACCAGAAAGCTTAAATATACCAAACAAGAAGGAAAGGTAGAGCAAAGTGAAGTCAGGGGGCTGGAGGGAGGGTAACCAGGACTGCAACAGTGAATACACTCGAACATCTACATTTATGGTAAGTGTACACAACTGTACTATATTCTTCGTGTTTCACTGTTGCAGTCATCACATTTGGGTTGATTCCCAAAGCTAAGGAAGGGAGGAGGAAGTTAGAGAGCATTAGGGCCAGCTATTAAGCCCTGCAAGACTGCAGTGGCAAAACCAGCTCTGGATTTAGAAAAAATAGGAATGTGGTAATGCTTGGTGAAGATGTGTACAGAGCTCCAGATAGCAGCTTCTAGGATGTCCCTGGTAGGGACACCTCTGAGAAAGGCTGTAGAGGTAGATGCAGCCCTGGTGGAATGTGGATCTTATCCCCTGTGGGGTAGGTTTTCCATGGTGCTTACAGCAGAAATGAATGCAATGGACTATCCACTTAGAAATGGTTTGCTTTGAAATGGCCTTCCCCTCTGCCCTTGCAGCAAAGCCAACTAGCAGCTGTTCAGATTTTCTGACAGGCTTATTCCTGTCCAAATAAAATCTAAGTTGTCTGTACACGTCCAAAGAGTGCAGTATTCGTTTTCCTTTGTTTTGTGGATTCGGGAAAAAGGTAGGCAAATGAATGGACTGATTAAGGGCCACACTAGACACCACCTTGGGCATAAAGGAAGGATTGGTCCTGAGGGAAACCCTGTCTGCATGGAAGATAATGAAGGGCTCCACTGCCATGAGGGCATGAATTCAGACACTCTTCTTGCTGAAGTGATGGCTAGAACGAAGGCTGTTTTCCAAGAGAGGTATTTCAACTCTGCAGTTGCAGCTGGCTCAAAAGGAGGGAGAGTGAGCTTTCCAATACAAAGTTAAGGTCAAAGGCTGGAGGAGGGGCTCTCCTGGGGGGTCTTAAATTTTTGGCCTCAATGAGGAATTGCTTTAACAGGGGGTGAGAAAAGAGGGAGGTTCAGTATTATAAGGTGCTGAAATGGCAGAGGAATGAATTTTAATAGACAAGAAGGATAAGCCCTTGTGGAGCATTTCTGTTAAGTACTGAAGAATATGAGGTAAGCCAGGCACCGTTGTGCTCATCCCCAGAGTCTGGCTCCAGGAACAGTATCTCTTCCACTTTTCAGCATAGGATTTTCTAGTACTAGGCCTCCTTGTCTCCAGAATGACATCTAGCACCTGCTTACTGAGGGATGCTATCGGACAGCTCAAGTAATTAATCAGGCTGCAAGGTTCAGGGTTTGAAGCTGAGGGTGCAGAATCTGGCCCGCCTGCTGGGACAGCAGGGAAGTGGTCTGAGGCAGGTGCCATGGTTCCAGCAGTGCCATACTGCACAAGAGGTGGTACCAGTGCTGGTGTGGCCAGTCTGGTGCAATCAGTATTGCCCTTGGTTTGTCCTGTTTGATCTTTAGCAGAACCTTCAAGAGGAGAGACAGAGGGGGAAAGGCATAAACTGAGAGTGCATCCACTTTCCTTGTGCAGAATTTGTCCAATTGGTAGCTTTGAGGGGAGGCAAAAGTACAGTTTTGTACCTACCATAAATGTAGATGTTCGAGGATCCACATTGCTGCAGTCCTAACCATTGGGTAGTCCGCTGTCCAGTCGGCCCGAATACCAAAGTATATGGCTGACGTCGGTCAAGGCGCATTAGACTGATGTCAGGACGTCAGGGTACTAATGCGCATGACCGACGTCATATCCTCAGTCTTTTCTTGCCCCAGATGTCAGAAGACCCTAAAAAGACAAGGCTCAAACCAAAAACACCAAAAAGCCCTGCACCAAACATATGTACAATATATACAAAATTACAAGAATATAGCCTAACCCACACCACCACCCCTAAACACAGAGGGGAAGGAGGGAGGGTAAATTGGACTGCAGCAATGTGGATCCTCGAACATCTACATTTATGGTAGGTACAAAACTGTACTATGTTCTTCATTCCACATTGCTGCAGTCCTAACCATTGGGTAGAATCCCAAAGCAGAGGTAAGGGAGGCTGGCAAATCATAAGGAAGCAGGAGCTGTCAACATGCCTTGCAAAATAGCTGTGGCAAAACCAGCCCTAGATTTAGAGTAGAGAGGAAGGTGGTAATGCTTAGAGAAAGTATGCACTGAACTCCAAGTAGCTGCCTCCAAAATATCCTTAGTTGCCACCCCCCTTAGAAATGCTGTTGAAGTGGCAGTAGCCCTAGTGGAATGAGGCCTAATCCCAGCTGGAACCTCCTTGCCATGATGGGAATAACAAAATGAGATGCAAAACCCAATCCACTTTGAAATAGTTTGCTTAGACACAGGCTTGCCCTGAGAACACAAAGCAAAAGAAACAAACAACTGCTGAGACTGCCTGAAATCCTTAGTTCTGCTTAAATAATAACGCAACTGCCTATGTACATCTAAAGTGTGCAAAATCTTTTCCCCCTTATTTTGGGGATCTGCATAGAAAGTAGGCAAATGAATAGTTTGGTTTAAAGCCACACTAGAAACCACCTTAGGCATAAAGGAAGGATTAGTACGTAATGATACCCTATCCTTATGGAAAATCAAAAAGGGCTCTACTGCCATAAGGGCCTGCAATTCAGAAACCCTTCTTGCAGAAGTAATAGCCAACAAAAAAGCAGTCTTCCATGACAAGTATTTCAATTCAGCAGTAGCCGAGGCTCAAAGGTTGTAGAGTAAGTTTCTCCAACACAAAATTGAGATCCCAAGCAGGAGTAGGAGCTCTCATTGGGGTCTTATATTCTTTGCCCCTCTAAGAAACTGCTTGAACAAAGGATGCGAAAACAAAGGTGGGTCACAATCATAGTGAGCTGAAATTGCTGCAGCATGAATCTTAATGGAAGAGAAAGACAAACCTTTGTCCAATAACTCAGTAAGATATTGAAGAGCCACACTCAAATTAGGCTCAGAAATCTCCAAATTCTTTGCTGCACTCCAAAATAAAAATCTCTTCCATTTTTCTGCGTATACTTTCCTTGTACTAGGTCTCCTGGCTTCCATAATCACATTTAAAACTTGTTGAGGAAGTTGAGACCTGCTGTGTTTCAAAACAGAATATGCCAGGCTGTTAGATGAAGAGAGTGAAGCTTGACATTGAGCAGGTGACCGTCCTTCTGAGATAACAGGTGTGGAATCAAAGGTAAAGGCCATGGAGGCTTCCGTACCAGACTCCTTAGTAGTGGGTACCAGTGTTGCCGAGGCCAATCTGGAGCTATTAAAATCATCCTTGGCTTGTCTTGTCTGACCTTTAGGAGCACCTTTGGAAGAAGAGGCAGAGGTGGAAAGGCATACACATGAAGATTTTTCCAACTGAAAGAAAGAGCATCCACTTTCCAAGCTGTGTGATGAAACCCCTTTGTGCAAAACTTTGGCAGCTGGTGGTTTAGTGGAGAAGCGAACAGATCTATGTCTGGAGTTCCCCATGACACTGTCAATTTCTGAAATACATGAAGATCCAGTTTCCACTCGTGGGGATCCATGATTTGTCTGCTTAACACATCTGCTAAGGAGTTCTGTGCTCGGCAGAAACCTTGCCAGAAGAGCTAGTTGCAAGCTGAGCGCAGTCTCCCATAAAATCACTGCTTGCCTGCATAGAGGATAAGATTGTGTTCCACCTTGTTTGTTGCTGTACCACATGACAGTTGTGTTGTCTGTTAGAATCAACACCTGCCCTGGAAGAAGTAACTCCTTGAAAGCCATTAACGCAAACTGGACTGCTAACATCTCCTTCATGTTGATATGTAGATGCTGTAGTCTGGCAGGCCACTTGTCTTGTATCCACTTTCCATTTAGATGAGCTCCCCAAGCAATGTCTGAGGCATCTGTCGTTAAAATCTGACTCGCCTCTGGCGGGTCACAGAGAGTCCCTTGTTTAGGTGACATTCCTGAGCCCACCACAAAAATTCTTTTTGAATGCAAGGTATTATTTGAATGACAGTGTCCAAATCCTGGCAGTGCTGTGTCCATACATTTCTGAGATACCATTGTAGCTTCCTCATATGCAGTTTGGCATTGGGAAGCACCAGAATACAAGATGCCATGAACCCTAAGGCTTGAAGGACTGTCCTTGCAGTCAGCCCGGACTGAAGAGATAGTTGATGGAAGTAACTGGAAAGATTCTTTTGTTTGTCCGGGGTTAAAAAGGCCATCTGGGCTGCTGTATTCAGTCTCACACTCAGAAAGCACATGTCTTGAGAGGGTACTAGACTGGACTTTATTTCGTTCACAGAATACCCTAGGCATCTTAGCACTGCTATGACATATTCCAAATGCTGTAGAAGGTCTTCCTTTTCTTGAGCCAGAATCAGGCAGTCGTCTAAGTAAGGATAGATTTGAATTCCTTTTAGCCTGAAGTAAGCTATCACTGGAGCCAGAACCTTTGTGAATACTCTGGGCGCAGTGGATAAGCCAAAGGGCAATGCAGAGAACTGATAATGAGAATTTCCAGCTCGAAAGCAGATACTTTCTGCAACTTAGTCTTATAGGCACATGAAGGTAAGCTTCCTTGAGATCTAAAGTTACCATCCAGTGATCTTTGCCCAGCAGAGGTAAAAGCTGTTGTAACGTCAACATTTTGAACTTGGGAATGTCCAGGTAAGTGTTGAGGATAGATAAATCCAAAATTGGTCTCCACGTGTTCCCCTTCTTTGGTACTAGGAACAGGCGAGAATAAAATCCTAGGCCTCTTTCTGGTACAGGGACTGGCTGAATGGCCCCTATTTGGAGTAACAGAGAAATTTGCTTGTGAGCATCTTTCCTTTGTGGAGGAGGAACGTCTGGCATGCCTTTGAAAGGGGGCAAGGTATGGAAATAAAACCTGTAACCGTGGTGAATGATATCCAAAACCCATCTGTCTTGAGTAATTAAATCCCAATTTTCTTTGAAAAGAGACAGTCTTCCTCCCAAAGGAGCTGCCAGACGAGAATTTACTGGCAGCTGAAAAGGCAGGTCATTGGGTCTGCTTACGAAAGGACTGACCCCTGCCCTCACCAGAAGTCTGAGCAGGAGAACTACCTGTTCTAGGCCTAAAAGAACCTTGAGCTCTGCCCCTACCACGTCTAGACCTACCCCTAGACTGGGAATCATAAGCAGGATATGTCCATCCCTTAGTAGGCCAATTTCTGCTAAACTTGGAGGTTGCACCTGCAAAAAATCTTTAACAGTCTGCATAGACTTAGCCTTGTCCTCCATTTTCTTTAAAACTGCTTCCACAGGCGAACCAAACAACACATCAGACTGTAAAGGAGCATCCAAAATCCTTGTCTTAACATGCTCAGCTAAATTCTGATCCCTCAACCAGGCGTGCCTGCGAAGAACAGAACCAGTGGCAGCCACCCTCGAGGAGGCCTGCACAGCATCAAAACCACATTGCAAAGAATGCTTACCCACTTGTTCAGCCACATGAACTAAATCCTGCATCTCTTTACACTCAATACCTTCCGCCAGAGCATCCACCTTAGATTTCAATTGTGAAAGGAGATAATTTTGATATTTTAGCATGTGAAACTGACAATTCAACGCCCTCATGGCTAAAGTGGAAGAAGTATACACTTTCTTTCCCCATCTATCCAAAGCCCTTGCCTCTTTATCAGGAGGAACAGGATTTTTAACAACAGAGGCCTTAACACCTTTAGGCCCCTGAGAAACAGTTTCCGGGTCTGCCCTAGGACTCTTAAAAAGATACTTATGAGCTTCAGGCACCCTATAGTACCTATCAGGCTTAACAGGGGCAGGAGGCAAAGAATCAGGGTTCAGGGAAGCCTCTGCAAAAACATCTTCCACCACATTCAACACAGGAGGTATAGCTAAGGGCCTATGCTGGGGTAAAAACAAGAATTCCCTAAGCCTCTTCCTGGAATCAGAGAAATCTTGGCCTTCCCATTTAAAATGCTCCCTCATGGAATGCAGAGTCTCTGAAAAAGAAAAATCCTCAAGAGGAGAAGCTGAAGGAGTGGAATCATCCACATCAGAATCAGAATATGGAGGAAACTCCTGCAAGTCTTCAGCCGAAGACTCAGAAGCCTCTGAACACTGTTCAAAACTCTCAAACTCAGGCTCCACCCTAGGCCTCTTATCAGGAGGGGGCATAGAACCTCTAATCATAGTAATCAAATCCTCTGCCATTTTAAGCATATGTTTCTTGGGCACAGAACCTGAAGTGGTAGGAGAAGCCCCCACTGAAGCTAAACTTGGCCTACCTCTCAAAGAAGGCTTGGATACAGAAGGAGAGGCTCTAACCACCTTAGGAAGAGAGGGAAGAACAGCTACCTGAGAAGCCCCCTCAGCCTGGCCTACCTCCTGAGAGGGCACATCCTGTAACAGTAAAGTCTCTGCCTGAGACTCCAAAGAAACTCCTGGCAAAACCTCTGGCTCCACTGAGCCTGCTAAAGAACCGACGTCCGGGACTGCCGGTTCTTCAACTCTAGGCTTTGCAGCTTTGTCCTTGCGCTTTTTGGAAGAAGCGGCGGAGCATCCGGCGGCATTTTATAATTACAACGCTTCCCAAACACTAACCTGGCACAGTCTAACCTTCTTTTAATAGTGCGTTTGTTAAATCTAGCACAAGAGCGGCATGCAACAACGTCGTGCTCAGGCCCTAAACAAGGTATACACAAAGTATGGTAATCCCTATGAGGTATCTGTTTCCCACAAGAAATACAGTTATTCACTTTTTCTGACATCCGGTTAAATACTGAGGCAAGAAAAACCAAAATGTTCTAACGGGGTACTTAGCCAACTTTGATTCGGTCTGAAACTCCGACTTCAGAAAATTTCAGAACGCCAACCTGCACTCGCAAAAACTGCTTCTGCATCGGACCATGCGGCAAAAAAGACTGAGGATATGACGTCGGTCATGCGCATTAGTACCCTGACGTCCTGACATCAGTCTAATGCGCCTTGACCGACGTCAGCCATATACTTTGGTATTCGGGCCGACTGGACAGCGGACTACCCAATGGTTAGGACTGCAGCAATGTGGAATGAAGAACATCAGGTCTATCTCTGGGGTCCCCCATTTATTCCTCAAGAGGATGAATATTTTTGGTTCCAGTTTCCATTTGTGTGGGTCCATGAGGTTTCTGCTTAGGTCGTCTGCCAGTGAATTTAGCTTGCCTGGCAGAAATTGAGCTTGTAGGTGCAATTTGTAGCTCAAGGCTGTGTTCCACAGAGCCATGGCTAGTCTGCAAATAGGGTACGAGTGGGTTCCTCCCTGCTTGTTTATGTACCACATAACTGTGGTGTTGTCTGTCTTTACCAATAATTGTCCTGGAAGAATGTGGTCCTTGAAAGCTGTCAGGGAATTCTGTACAGCTAACATTTCTTTTTGGGTGATATGCAGGTGCATCTGTCTTGGGTTCCATTTGCCCTGAATGCACTGCCCTGCCAAGTGAGCCCCCCATGCATAGTCTGATGCATCTGTTAGGGTTTGGGTGGCAGGGGGTAGAGTGAAAGGGAGCCCTTTGTTGTGGTAGCAGGCCTCTGCCCACCAAAGAAACTCTGTATTTATTCATGGAATGATAGGAATCACTGATTCCAGGTCCTGAGAATGTTGACACCATAGACTTTTAGATACCATTGCAGTTTCCTCATATGCAGTCTTGCATATGAAATTAGTAGAATGCAAGAGGCCATGAACCCCAGGGCTTGCAAAATTTTCCTTGCAGATAGCTGGGTCTTTGTGGCCAGTAGTTTGAAGTAGGTTGTTAAAGAAACTTGTTTCTCTGGAGTGAGGAAAGCCATCTGTGAAGTTGTATTCAAGCTTGCTCCCAGGAATACAATTTGTTGGCAGGGTACTAGGTGAGATTTCTTTTTGTTTATGCTGTACCCCCAGTGAGTTTATAATTTTCTTTTCGAATGCCAGATGTTTTAATAGCAACTCCTGGCTTTCCACCTGAATCAGACAATCGTCCAAGTATGGGTATATCTGAATATTTCTCTGCCTGCAAAATGCAACGGCTGGAGCTAGATACTTTGTGAATACCCTGGGAGCAGTAGATAAGCCAAAGGGAAGTGCAGAGAACTGAAAGTGCATGGAGCCTGCCCTGAAGCGTAGGTATTTCCTGCAAGATTCCCTTATTGGAATGTGCAGGTAAGCTTCCTTTAAGTCTAAAGTTGCCAACCAGGCATCTTTGCTTATCACAGGAAGGAGCTGTTGAAGTGTTAGCATCTTGAATTTTGGGATTAACAAAAAAGTGTTTAGAATAGAGAGGTCCAGGATAGGACGCCAGGAGCTGTCTTTTCTGGGTACCAGGAAAAGTCCTGAATAAAAACCTTGTCCCCTTTCTTCTGCTGGGACAGGCTGAATAGCCCTGATACTTAGAAGAGAGAACCTGCTGTTGAGCCTCTGCCCACTGATTTGAGGGTAGGTCTGGCCAACCATTTGGGGATGGTAGGGTGTGGAAGTGGAAACTGTATCCTTGGGAAACTATATTCAAAACCCATTTGCCCTGGGTAACGAGTTCCCAGTTTTTTGCATGCAGGGCGAGCTTTCCTCTTAAGGGAGCAGGTAGTTGAGCAGGGCTTGGAAGGTTTAAGGTTAAGTCATTGTGCCATTTTTCCTAGACTGTAACCTAGGTGGTCTGCTCCTGGGTTTGGACTGAAGGCCTGGAAAAGGCTGAAAAGGACTAATTCTTTGAAGGCCAATGCCTACAAAATCTGAGAGGCTGTACTTGCAAGAAATCTTTAACAGTTTGCATAGATTTAGCTTCTTCTTCCATCTTTTTGAGGACTACTACTGCTTTGCTACCAAACAGGCGGTCTTGGTTTAAGGGCGCATCCAGTAATTTAGCTTTAACATGATCTGGCAAGTTTTGCTCCTTAAGCCAAGCATGCCTTCTATGTACTGACCCAGTGACAGCAGCCCTGCAAGATGCTTCTAAAGAGTCAAAACCACATTGCAAAGTATGTTTACTAACTTGTTCAGCAGAATACATTAAATCCTGTAATTCTTTGTGTTCAACACAGTCAGGAATCAACATCATTTTCTGTTTAAGCAGTCCCATAATATGCTGCTGGTACTTCAACATATGACACTTGTAATTTAAAACCCTAATGGCCAAAGTAGCAGAAGTATATATCTTCTTACCCCATCTGTCCAAAGCTCTAGAATCTCTATCAGAAGGGGTAGGGTTTTTGGCAGCAGTAGCCTTAATGCCCTTTGGTCCTTGGGAAATGGTCTCTGGATCCGCAGTAGGATTCTTGAAGAGGAACTTGTGAGAGTCAGGTACTCTGTAATACCTGTCAGGTTTTCTAGGAGCTGGAGGTAAAGTGTCTGGGGAAATGCTAGATTCCAAGAAAGCATCTACAATGTCCAGAACAGGAGGGATAGCTAAAGGCCAATGTTGAGGAAGGAGTAAGAATTCCCTAAGCCTCTTTTTGGAGTCAGGGTAATCCTGGCTTTCCCAGCGGAAATGCTCCCTAAGAGTGTGCAAGGTTTCACCAAAAGAGAAATCTTCTGGAGGGGCATTTGTTTATTAGGCATATAAGTTTGAGCATGTGGTTTGGACGTCGGTTTTCTAGATGTGGGTCGAGTTTTAGGCCTGGATGAAGAAGATGGCGTTGGTTTAAAATGCAAGTCTGTAAGCCTGAATACATCCCTCAGAAGCCGGTACCTGCACAGCGGCTCCAGACCCATCCAAGGTAGAGACATCCGCAGGTTCCACAGTCAAAGAAGCATCTTGCTGCATACCAGACTCCGAATGGGTCTCAGTAGAGGCCTGCGAATCTGAAGTAGTAGGTATCAGGGGCTGCAAAAGCGCCTCACTGAGTACCAGCGGACTGGCGACTAGCTTAATGGAACTGTCGTCGACAGTTTTGGACCTAAGCGGTCTGTCTCCGTCTTTATTCTTATGTTTTTTCAGAATATCGGTAGTTGGATGGCTTACCAAAGCCATTTCTGGATAGTTAAGGTTGAACAAGGCACAAAACCGACAGAGAGGGACGTCGTGGTCTGGGCCTAAGCAAGGAATGCAGTACGAATGAAAATCTTTATGAGGTATTTGCTTTCCATAGGTAATACAATTGTTAACTTTTACTGATATCGGTTAAGAGCAAGAAAAAGGATCCCCAAACGGGGTAGCCTTTTTGAAGACTTCGGTTCTGAAACTCGAAAACAAAAATTTCAGGAGTCGGCCGACCGGCACTTGCGAACTGCTTCTGCTTCGGGCACCGCACGGCAAGAAAGACTGGTGTAATGGCGTCTGCTGCATGTTTTATACCCTTGACGTCCTGACGTCATGGAAGAAGAGACAGCATCCAATGCAGGAATCCAAGACACTGGTATTCAGGTTGGCTGAGGGCTACCTGCTGGCAGATAACCTAAATGTGATGACTGCAACAGTGAAACAAGAAGAATATCTGAACAGAATTTGTCTGCAAGAACTTTAGCTATGTCTTTGGAATTAGAGGAGGTGATATCATCTGAGAGGAGATTGCAGGTTACTTCTAATCTGCCTATTATACCTGAAGAAGGCTTTATGCCTAGCTTTTAAATTAGCTGCAATAATAAGTTCATAGTTGTCCTTGAATTTCGTAATGGTAAGTCTGGATGACTTATCAGTTTTAAATCTCTTCTACAATGACTAAGTGGACATCATTTAATGACAGCCAGAAGCTTATTTCTTTTTATTGCAGCGTTTGTTGATATGGTAGCTCCACCATACGGGTTTAGTTCTAATGTTGCTATTCTGCTTACTCAGGATTGGTATGAATGACCCATCTGTCCATTAGGGAGTAAAATTCATATCAGCAAGCAGTAGCCTCATTTACAAGATTTGTTGAGGTGGTATACCATTTTCACTTTCAATAAAATCATCAAGTACATAATTGGTTTGGGGATAATCCCTGAATATGGAGGAGTTATCAGAGCCACAAAACAGGCTTTCAAAGAGAAGACACAGCAAAATGATCAGATTTGACTAGGGAGGGGGTAGCAAGCAGGCTGCAGCAATTGGAAGAAATGTCTGTGAGGACATGATCAAGAAAAGTAACATCTGGTGAGCAAGAGGACAATTTGGTCAAGTGGACTGGCACTTAAAAGTCCAGAAATCTCTGGTAAACGCCTGCCAGTTCACTGTAGACATCTGAAGTCACCCATAGGTAACAAGGCAGGACTGCTATTTCTTCCGATATTCTATATGCACAGAAGGTGTCATAGATGGGGAACTACAACTGACTATAATATGGTAATTCATTTTTTTGAGTGTAACTAGGACTTGAACGAATTCCAGATTTGTGTCATAAAATTTGGTGAGAAACAATGGAATTATGAATAAATAAAGATACTCACCCACAGCTACGCGTGGATCTGAATGCATAACAGGTGTTGTACCCTGGAATGCAGAAAGTGCCATCACTGAAATGGAATCTGGTTTCTGTAATTACACAAACATTTATGCTGTTGAAGTTAAGGAAGGCCATAAGCTCAAGAATGTTGTTCAGGATTCTGGCATACAGCAGTATTGCCATCATATAATCCAGATTGGAGTTTACTATACTGGGATAGCCATCAGGTGAACTCTGCCTATAAAAAGCACTATGGGAGAAGCAAACTTTTTAGCAAGTATGAAAAACAGAGGTGAAAAATGCAGGCCATCCTTGGCAAATCACATGATCTACTGAGCATTTCATCCCATGCAGGCATATACTAGATCCCCCTGCACTGACTAACTTGCTACCCAATTATTTTATCCTTGAATTTAGGCATCATTCCTGGGGATGAGTAGAATGCTGCTCAATGCCAGGTCCTTGCCCTCTTCAAATAAATGAGCAGAGAGCTAACAATGCCTCTATGTGCTTTCCACAGGATGGAACGTCTAGGATCATTCACCTCCACATGGACAACTTCAGGGTCGTAACTGTACATGGGTCGGTACATGGACCGAAGGGCCCTAGTGACATCCCTAATTTTTGCAACAGAGAAGCAACTAACTGCCACCCTACCCTTAGCCAACTTGGTAAGTATTGTGCCTGTGTGTCTTACAAGAGTCACCAATGACTAACATTTCTGGGATGTGCTGCAGGTATATGGGTGAAGATGGGTATGGTATTCATATTTGTGCCAAGTGGCTGAGGTATGCTAGCAGTAAGTCTAGGAGACTTGGGCAAGAATGTCTTTACTGTCTTTGCATAAGTGGAAGTAATGTGTTGGTGATGTGGTACTGCACTTAATACTAATTATGTGATTTCTGATTAATCACTTCAGTATTCACAGACTCAACAGCCTTTTTTTTTTTTAAAGTCTTCCATCTGCCTGTCAACTACCATGCTTCCTATCATCAGACTCGAGACCATTCATTCTTTAAGGGTCAGGATCTCCTTCCTCCTCAGATCCCCTAGGGACAGGGTCATCTGGATGGGTCTGTCACCAAGAAAGTTTGGTGTGCTCACTGGTATCCCAGTCATGACAGTATTATTATTATTTTTTTAATGCATGTCCCTAACCTTACTCCCTTGAGTAGCATGGACACCTACATCACACCACAGGTACCATGTATGCTGCTACAGTATTTTATTTTATGTCTCACAAGTGTTACAGTTACAGGGTTGAGTGGTCACCTCCATGTCATCCCTGCACTGACCTCTGCTTGTACCATTCCATCAATGCTCTTCAGCAGAGATGGTATCTGGACTGGAGGCCAAGACCAAACAATACCTCCCCTTCCCTGGATAAACACAGCCATCCTTCCAAGCAATGGCACAGAGCATTCACTGCCTCACTCAGTGTTTTATGAATGAAGGAAATCAAATAATTTTGTTAAAACTGATAAACTGACATGGCATTGTTGATCAAAGGCTGGGCTATTTTTTTGTTTTTTTAATTGTTGCAGAATGCCAATAGTGCAGCTTGCTGTAAATGCAGTGTATGGGCCAGATTAAATGCATTTTATAGAGAGAGCTTTTAAGGCCTAGAATCCAAGATCAAACCCATCATCTAAAAAACACAAAAATCGCTCTCCTTTACACTGAGGAAAGTTGGACTGTTTGGTTCAGGGCTACTTTTCTGATGTTTTTTGGCATGAAACAGAGGTTGATGTACATGGTTACCCTATATTTATGGAACAACAGATACTCTTCTTTGCAGATCATAGCCTGGAGTTCTGAAGCACATAATTGGGATAAGAATATAGTTTTCCATTTCAAAAATGTAAGGGTACTTGAGCAGGTGTTTCAAAAGGAGACGGTGTTAGTTTTCACTAACACAAAGTTCAAGTCCCAGGCTGAAGCCAAGTTTCTCCTTTGTAAGCCAGAGGTTAAGAATGCCCCTTAGGAATTGCTTGACTGCTGATCTGAATGACAGAGGGGGATTTGAGGGCATATTCAAAACACACAGAAACAGAAAAAAATTGTCCAAAAAACAGCAACCAGCAACACAGGAGGCAAGATGTGAGGTGAAAGGAAGAATCCTTTAATCCATCACAATACACGTTCTGGTACCCTGGCAATTCGCATTCTTCCACCTCACATCTTGCCTCCTGTGTTGCTGGGGATTTGAGGGTGGGCAGGCAGAAACAGGTGAAAGATGCATCTTTACTGAGGTACAAAATAAGGCAGTAAAAGACACATCAGATGTATACTGGAGAACCACTGGCACAATCCACCTGCTTTGGGTGTTGGTTCCTCCTCCGGTGCCAGAAGGACAACCTTTTTCCATTTAGCTTAAGATATTCTAGTACTTGGTCTTCCAGTTTCCCTCAATTGTTAGCATGCAATGGGAAAAAAGGTGTCCAATTAATATATTCAAGCTGATAGTTTTAGTGTGGAAAGATTCATACACTACTGCAGTAGACAGGTTTCTCCCTTGCCATCTGAAACAAATGAGAAAACAAGTGTTGTCTTGGTCAAAGGAGAATTAAAATCTTTTCTGGTCCCTCCTCTTCAAGCTTTTGAACTACCCTGTGGAGCAAGAGTAAAGGAGAGACGCACCAGGCCAATTCAGGGACAATGCACCCACTGCCCAATTAAGTTTGCTTGGTGCATTGGAGCAGAATTTCCTTAGGTGTCTGTTGCTCATAGGTTCATAGGTTCATACTAGGCTATTTACCCTAGGGCATTTATAAGCCTAGCCAGAATGTGTTTGGCTTTCGCCACCCATTTTAAATTTATTTTGCTATGCCCTTTTTCGAGGTTAGTATACTGTGCCTGTCTAACAGTGACACAGAAGTGATACCCGGGGTAAACCTACGATCTCCCATCCACTCATCAAGATTCCTCTTGAAGAGAGTCAATGAGGGACTCTGCCTAACCTGGACTGGGATTTTATTCCAGAGTGAAGGGAGCCTCTGGGTTATGAATCTGTCCCTCCAGCATGTCCTATTTATTTCAGTGCTGAGTTTCAAGTCTCGAGCGTAGCTCGATGGGATTTGGATTTTCTGAGGTGCAGCATGTCCATTAATTCCGGGTTGGACATGGCTTTATCGTCAGGCACAGATCGCCTATGAACAGGCGGTATGCCACTGAGTAGAGCTGGAGTTTCTTTAACCGGGCAGCATATGGCATCTGTTTGAGCCCTTTGATCCTCTTGGTGAGGTACCTTTGGGGTCTTTCCAGTTGCTGCAGGTGTCTGGTAAGGTACATCCCAAAGGGGCATTGTACTCAATTATGGGCCTGATGAGGGATGAGTAAAGAGGCACGATGACCTCCTGATCTAGTTGTGAATTCTTTCATGATTAGGTGGGCTATATAAAATGTTTTTCTAACCACTTTGGCCACGTGGTTGTCAAATGAGAGATTACTATCAACTTGGGTCCCCAGGTCCCTAATTACTTCTTCTGTACTTAATGGATTTCCACCTATGTGGTAATTTGTGGGCACTTTGTTTTGCCAAAGGGGATGACTATACACTTTTGGCATTTAGCTTGAGGCCATGGCTCTGGCACCAGTTGTCTGTTTCTATGAGGCCCTTTTGGAGGATGCTTGTGTCAGCTGGAGAGTCGATTATGGCCCAGTTTGCAGTCATCTGCGAACTTGGTCAGCCACAGTCCTTCCGTGTTGGCCTGTACCTCCGAGAAATATATACCGAACAAGAGAGGTCCCAGGACTGAGCCTTGTGGGACACCACTTGTAACTGGTTTGGAGTATGACATGGCTCCAGCAATTCTAACCATGTGGGTTCTGTCCTTGAGCCAGTTTGCAATCCATCTAGTGACATAGGGGTTTATATTTAAGCTGGTGAGCTTATCTATAATGCCAGTGGGGTATTGTATCGAAGGCTTTTGCGAGGTCCAAGTAGGCTGTGTGGACCACCTTCCCCTCGTCAATGGCCTTGGTGACTGTTTCAAAGAAATCAACCAGGTTTAAGAGGCAGGATCTGCCCTTAACAAAGCCGAACTGGGTAGGATCCAGTGTTTGTAGGTCCCCAATATCTTTATTTATGAGGTCCATGATGATCCTTTCCATAGCTTTGCAGACCAAGCTAGTCAGGCTTATGGGGCGATAGTTTCCAGGATCCGTTGAGGCACCACCTTTATGGAGAGGGACCACTGTTGCTGTACGCCACTCTGGGCACATATCCTGTAGTAAGGCTGAGATTGAACAGTAGTTTTAGGTTTGGGTTTAGCTCTTCTTTGAGTTCATGTAGGACGCAGCCCGGGACACCATCTGGTCCCATTGATGCTGTGTTTTTTGCTTTGGAGAGGGCGGCTCTTACCTGAGCATCTGAGATGTCAGGGGGGCAGCACTCTGCTGGGATAGATATTTGCCCTTTTGGTGGGAGAGGGGAGAAGTTTGCTGAACCTGTCAGCTAGGATGTTGGCAATGTCTGTGGGTTCGGTTTATTTTTTGTCATTTTGGACTAATTCTGGGCATATCTGGGAATTACCACCCAGGTTCCTAACATAACTAAAGAAAGCCTTGTGATTATCCTTAGTGTCCTGTGCAATTTTTCTCGAAGCTGGCCTTAGACAATTTTATGTGTGCCCGTAGTTTTTTGCTAATACTGATCAGTGATGCCTTCCCTTTTTGGGATTTTGCTTTATCATTTAGTAGCTTCCTCCTTCTATTGTATAGTTTTTGTTTATGGCTGGGGTCCACCAGACAGGACGTCTGCCTTTGGAGGATTGGGTCTTGGTTTTATTTGGGATCGCATGATCCATGCATTCCTGAAGGTGTTCATAGAATGCGTTTATAAAGGATTCTGCGGTCTGGGCCGTATTTTCCACAGGCCCGGGGGCTTTGAAGGATTCCACCTCAGTTTTGAGGAGTGTAAAATTTGCTTTAGAGAAGTTTTTCACTGTGGTTTTCTAGGCAGCGGGTGGGGTCGGGATGTGAATATCCAGTGAGATTAGTTTATGGTCTGATCTTACCAGTGAGGGATACACTTCTGGTCTGGAGCATAGAGTCCCCATGTTGGTGATGATCAGGTCCATTATGTTTTCCCCTCTTGTGGGAGTGGTAACAAGTTGTTCCATAGCATTTGAGTTTATAAATTCTAGGAACCTTTGGGCTAGGGTGTTGGAGCTAAAGTAATGCTCCCAGTCTATGTTTGGGTAGTTGAAGTCGCCCAATATAATGGTGTTTGGAGAGACCTTCATATTTTCCAGTGTTCTCAGGAAGGCCGAGTGGGGTTCCTGGGTTTGGGAGGGTGGTCTGTAGCAGGCTATAAACTGGAAGGCAGTTTTACCCACTGTTAGTTGCACATGGATAGTCTCTGATGCTTGGTGCTTTGCCACCAACCTGGAGGTGTGGGTATCTTTGATGAATATCGATACTCCCCTCCTTTTGTGGTTCGGTCCAAGTTTTGGGGCGAAAAGCATGGTATGAGGTATAACCTGGTAGTGCTGGGGTACTCTCGGAGCCCTGAACCAGGTTTCTGTTACTGCACAGATATCGATGTTCTCCATGCTAAGGAGAGTTTGAGTCGTACATCTTGAGGTTTAGACTTCTGACATTGAGTAGCATTACTCTTAGTTTCTTATCCCTTGTGTTACCTATGGAGGTGGGTTTGTCTTTTGAGCCATGCCTAATAAAGGCACTATGAGGGTAGCAAGAGCCTTTGCCAATATCCGAAAGCCCAGGGGTGACAGGTGCAAGCCGTCCCTAGCGAAGCATCGTGGCTTGTCGAGCATATCATCCCAAGCTGACAGGCATTGGATCCCCTTTGAATGACACCAGTACTTAAGCCAGTTGTTGAAATTGATCATCTTGTCTTCATATTGTGGCATCATTCTTGGTGAGGGTAAGATGCTACTCAAGGTCAGGGTCATACCGGCCTGGGCTACATGCTCAGAGAGCTCCTTTATGTCTCTTTTCATGTAGTCCAGGGAGGTACGTCTCAGGTCATTCACACCAGCATGGACAATGACCGAGTCATATTTGTACTTGCCTTGGAGTGACCTGAGTGCTTGTGTTATGTGACGGATCCTAGCGCCAGACAGGCTGCTCACCGTGACCCTCTCCTTGTTCAGCCTGGTGGCGGGCGTCAGTGTGCCTGACGATAGTCACCTATTACAAGTGTATCAGGTGTGTTGTTTAGTCTTAAGGGCTGTGACTGTTTGGCACACTGGCTTTGTGAGATATGTGTTGCACGTGTTTTGTTTTGTGGTAGCGGCTGCTTGGGTGTCTGCTTTGGAGGTCTCTGCTGCTTCGGCAGATCTTTATTTAGAGCCTCCGAGTATGTTTTTGTGTGATTATGTGTTTGGTTTGCTGTCGTGGTAGGTCTATGTGAGACTGGAATTGTAGTGAGTGTGGTTTCCTTCTCCTCCTGACTGGTTATGCCAGTACTGAGTTGAGAGAGCTTGGCCTCCAGTTTGGCTATATGATTGCATCTCTCACATGTGTTGGAATTTGTTGGGAGGAGGAGAGGGTTGTCTGTGTACATGAGGCAGTTGTAACATTGCCTCAAAATTCCCAGATTCACCAGCTGGACCGTAGAGGAGATTGACAACTGACCTTTGGACATGCTAGAATAATATTGGGAATTCCTTAATAATTGAAAACCAGGGCCAGTGGGGAGTGAGGGTGTAGTGCTTTTAATTTTTAGTGCTGACTTATATAATTGCTTTAGTGAGCAAGTGCCAGGTAACTTAAGTGCAATGTGTTACAGGTAACTTAAATGCAAAAATGACAAACAGTAACTTTCTTTCAAGTGAAACAAGGAAATAAGTACAGTAAGCAATGCAGATATCACTAGTGATCCACAGAAGCGCTGAGAAGCCACGTATTAGGTGGAATTAGCGTTCCAGGGAAATAACAAGCAAACAAACAACAAGCATATAAACAAAGCAGAGAAGTCTACTGTCACAACAGGAACACCTCTTATGTTTGTGAGGTCCAGAAAAGTCTCCTCATGTAGCATCCACTTGTGTGGATCAGCTGAAGTCCTACTCAACTGATGTGAGAGTGTTCACCTGCAATGGCATGCAAGTAGCTTTTCAAAGCCTGCTGGACTCTATGTCCTTTTCCCAGTGATAAGACATTTCTTCTCCTATTAGAGTAACTTATAACTACAGTCTTGTCTGAAATGATATTCAGGGACCCAGGTTTCCAGAGAGTCTTGAAGGCTTTATGGGCCTGAATAACAACCATAATTTTCTTTGACATCTAAATGCAATTTCATCTCTCTCTGACTTCAAGTACCCAACATACTTACAGGTAAAGTTATAGGCAACCCAAGGTGTGTCTGAAGCATCCATAGTTAAGGACTGGCTGGAGGCTAGGCTATCTGAAAGGCATGTAGTTCTTCTTTTGAAGATGCTAAATCAACCATTTTATTCCCCCTCCTTACACACAGCAGAAAGTACAGTTGTGTACACTTACCATAAATGTAGATGTTCGACTGTCTTGACTGTTGCAGTCATCACATTTGGGTTATCCCTGCTGGGGTAGCCCTCGGCAGGCCTGAATACCAGAGACTCAGTATTTCTGAGTCAGTTGCTGTCGCTTTGGGTATAAAGGAAGGCAGCCGACGCCATTACATCAGGTTTTTCTTGCCCTAACCAGTCAGGAGTCCAGGCTCTGGTGGCAGGAACCCACCAGTGGAAAAAATACCAATATGTCCCTTCTAAGGAAAGGAGAAAAACAAGGAAGACATGTAACAAAAAGAAAAAGGAGGAAGGAGGGAGGGAAACCAGGACTGCAACAGTGAAGACACTCGAACATCGACATTTATAGTAAGTGTACACAAAGTACAGTTGTGTACACTTACCATAAATGTAGATGTTTGAGTGTATTCACTGTTGTAGTCATTACATTTGGGTAATCTGCTGGCAGGTTGCCCTCAGTCCACCTGATTAACAAAGTCTTGGGTCCTGCATCGGTTGCTGTCCCTTCTTCCATGACGTCAGGTCGTCAGGGCTATAAAACCTGCAGCCAACGCCATTACATCAGTTTTTCTTGCCCCAGATGTCAGGTGCTCCCCAAATGGGGAGCCAGATATTTAAGTAATTAAAAACACAAAAATATACCTCCACACAAAAGCAAATATACCAAAAAGGCTTTTAAGCATAGTAAAGGAAAGAAGAGGTATAGTAAGAGAAAAAACGGGGTTGGAGGGAGGGTAACCAGGACTGCAACAGTGAATACACTCGAACATCTACATTTATGGTAGTGTACACAACTGTACTATGTTCTTCGTGTTTCACTATTGCAGTCACTACATTTGGGTAGATTCCCAAAGCTATGGTTGGGAGGATGGATTTATACAGCATTAGGACCAGCTATAAGGCCTTGCAGGACAGCAGATGCAAAGCCAGCTCTGGATTTAGAGAAGAAAGGTAAATGGTAATGTTTGGTGAACATATGAACTGAGCTCCAAGTAGCAGCTTCTAGAATGTCTCTGGTAGGAACACCTCTGAGAAAGGCTGTATAAGTAGATGCAGCCCTGGTGGAATGAGATCTGATCCCCTGGGGGATAGTTTTACTATGGTGCATATATAGCAGAAACAAATACAATGGCTTATCCATTTGGAAATAGTCTGCTTTAAAATGGCCTTTCCCTCTGTCCCTGCAGCAAATGCCACCAGTAGTTGTTCAGATTTTCTTTGAGATTTTGTCCTGTTTAGGTAAAATCTAAGTTGTCTGTGTACATCCAATGAATGCAGAATCCGTTCCCCCTTGTTCTGTGGATTGGGAAAGAAAGTTAGCAAATGAATGGTCTGATTAAGAGCCACACTGGATACCACCTTAGGCATGAAGGATGGACTGGTCCTGAGAGACACCCTGTCCGCATGAAAAATAATGAAAGGCTCCACTGCCATAAGAGCCTGTAATCTGGAAATCCTTCTAGCTGAAGTGACTGCTAAAAGGAAAGCTGTTTTCCAGGAGAGAAATTTTAAGTCTGCAGTAGCAGCTGGCTCGAAAGGAGGGAGAGTGAGTTTTTCCAATACAAAATTGAGGTCCCAGGCAGGGGTTGGAGCTCTCCTGGGTGGTCTTAAGTTTTTGGTCCCTCTGAGATACTGCTTTAGCAGAGGATGAGAGAAGAGGGGAGGTTCTGTGTTGTAATGAGCTGAAATGGCTGAGGCGTGGATTTTTATGGAAGAAAAGGACAGGCCCTTGTGGAGCATCTCAATTAAATATTGAGAAATCTGAGGAATATTGAGCACTGCTGTGCTTATCCCTTGTGATTGATTCCAGGCACAGAATCTTTTCCATTTGTCAGCATAAGATTTTCTAGTACTAGGCCTTCTTGCCTCCAAAATGACATCCATCACAGGTTTGCTGAGGGATGCCAAGGGTGAATTTAGGTGATTAAACACGCTGCAAGATTCAAAGTTTGGAGCTGAATGTGCAGAATTTGGTTGTTCTGCTGAGAAAGTAGGTAAGGAGTCTGAGGCAGGTGCCACGGTGGAAGATGCGACACATTGTGCAGGAGTGGGTACCAGTGTTGGCGAGGCCAGTCTGGAGCAATCAAAATCATTTTTGGTTTGTCCTGTTTGACTTTTAGTAAAACTTTGGAGAGCAGAGGCAGAGGGGGAAAGGCATAGACTGATAGGTTTTTCTAGCTGAACGATAGAGCATCCACTCTCCATGCTTTTTTGTGATGAATTCTTGTGCAGAAGTTGTCCAACTGATAGTTCTGGGGTGAGGCAAAAAGATCTATGTCTGGACTCCCCCATTTGCGTGCCAACGTGTTGAAAATCCATGGTTCCAGTTTCCATTCGTGTGGGTCCATGAGATTTCTGCTTAGTTCGTCTGCCAGAGTATTCAGCTTTCCTGGTAGGAATTGAGCTTGTAGCTGAATTTGATAGGTCAAGGCCGTGTTCCACAATGCCATGGCTAGTCTGCAAAGGGGGTAGGAGTGTGCACCCCCCCTGCTTGTTTATGTACCACATAACTGTGGTGCTGTCTGTCTTTATCATTAATTGTTCTGGTTGAAGGTAGTCCTTGAAGGCTGTCAGTGCCTTCTGTACAGCTAGCATCTATTTTTGATTGATACGAAGGTGCATTTGATTTGGGCTCCATTTGCCCTGAATGCACTTCCCTGCCAGATGAGCCCCCCCAAGCATAGTCTGATGCATCTGTAGTTAGGGTTTGGGTGATAAGGGGTGGAGTGAATGACAGTCCCTTGTTTTGGAGGCAGGCCTCTGCCCACCAAAGGAACTCTAGTTGCAGGCAAGGTATGATAGGAATCATTGTTTCCAGGCTGTGACAATGTTGACTCCATAAACTCTTAAGTACCACTGAAGTTTCCTCATAGGCAGTCTTGCATATGGAATTAGAAGAATGCAGGAGGCCATGAACCCCAAGGCTTGCAGAATTTGTCTTGCAGATATAGCAGGGTTTTTGTGGCCACCTGTTTGAAGTAAGTCACCAAATGAATTTGCTTTTCTGGCGTAAGGTAAGCCATCTGGGCAGTTGTATTTAAGCTTGCACCCAGCAATGTAATTTTTTGAGAGGGTACAAGTTGTGATTTCTTTTCGTTTATGGTGTACCCTAGACAAGTTAGAACCTTTTTTACAAACGCCAGATGTTTTTGAAGAATGTCCTTGTTTTCTGCCTGAATTAGACAATCATCCAGGTAAGGATATATTTGAATATTTATTTGCCTGCAAAATGCAATTACTGGAGCCAGGCACTTTGTGAAGACCCTGGGCGCAGTAGATAAGCCAAAGGGCAGAGCAGAAAACTGGTAATGCAAATAGCCTGCTTTGAAGCGGAGGTATCTTCTGCAAGATTCCCTGACTGGGATATGCAGGTAAGCCTCTTTTAAGTCTAGAGTTACCAACCAGGCATCTTTGCCTAGCATAGGAAGCAACTGTTGAAGAGTCAGCATCTTGAATTTTGGAATGTTCAAAAATGTGTTTACAGTAGATAAGTGCAGAATTGGACACCATGATTTGTCTTTCCTGGTTACCAGGAAAAGTCTTGAATAGAAACTTGTCCCTTTTCCTCTTCTGGGGCTGGCTGAATAGCTCCCATGTTCATGAGAGACAGTACTTGTTTCTGGGCCTCTGCCCACTGATTTGGGGAGAGGTCTGGCCATCTGTTTGGGATTGGCAACGTGTGGAAATGAAATCTGTACCCCTGGGATACTATATTTAAAACCCATTTGTCCTGGGTTACAAGTTGCCAGTTTTTTACATGAAGTGCCAGTTTCCCCCCCAAAGGGGCGGCTGAAAGGCAAGTGCTTGGTAAGTATAGAGGGAAGTCATTGAGACTGCTTATCATAGGGAGGTGCCTTTTTGTTTCCAGATTTGGAGGAGGAGGCACCCCATTGTTTTGTTCTAAAAGTCCCTTGTGACTGAAACCTGGAGCCTTTGGAATGTCTGGGTTTGACTTGAGTGGCTCTCGAAAGAACTGGAAATGACCAGTTCTTAGTAGCCCAGTGCCTACTAAATCTTGGAGGTTGCACTTGTAAGAAATCTTTCACAGTTTGCATAGATTTAGCTTTATCTTCCATCTTTTTTAAAACTTCTTCAGCCTTATTACCAAAGAGACAGTCCTGCTGCAAAGGAGCCTCCAACAGTTTTGCTTTAACATGATCAGGCAGAGATTGCTCTTTGAGCCAAGCATGCCTTCTTAGCACAGAGCCAGTTACAGCAGCCCTGCAAGAGGCCTCTAAAGAATCAAAACCACATTGCAAAGTACGTTTCCCAACTTGTTCAGCTGAATGCAATAAATCCTGTAAATCTTTATTTTCTACAGTCAGAAATTAACATTTTCTGTTTAAGTAGTCCCATGATATGCTGCTGGTATTTAAACATATGAAATTGACAGTTGAGAGCCCCGATTGCCAAGGTTGCAGAAGTGCAAACCTTCTTACCCCATCTATCCAGCACCCTGGAATCTCTATCAGAAGGGGTAAGATTTTTAGCAGTAGAGGCCTTAATGCCCTTGGGACTCTGAGAAATGGTTTCAGGATCTGCAATAGGATTTTTGAAAAGGAAGTTGTGGGAATCAGGAACCCTGTAGTATCTGTCTGGCTTACAAGGAGCCAGAGGCAGAGAATCAGGAGCCATACTAGATTATGAAATAACATCAACTATGTCTAAGACAGGAGGTATAGCCAAAGGCCTATGTTGAGGAAGAAGAAGAAAGTCCCTAAGTGTCTTTTTAGATTCAGAGAAATCCTGACTTTCCCAGTGGGAATGTTCCAGTCAGGTATGTAAAGTTTCCCCAAAAGAAAAATCCTCAGGGGGAGAAACAGAAGGAATGGAATCTTCTGCATCAGAGTCCTCATAAGTAGGTATAGACAAATCCTGTTCATTAGAAGATTCAGAAGAAATAGAATCCTGTTCAGAAGATTCATAATCAATGTCTTGCCTAGGCCTCTTAGAAGGTGGGGTTGGCTACCCGTGACCAGAGTAATTAAATCCTCAGCCATTTTGATCATTTGTTTTTCAGGCATAGGGGTCTGCACATGTGGCCTCGGCGTCGGTTTTTTAGACATAGATTTAGGTTTTGGCCTTAGTTTTGAAGATGGCGTTGGTCTAATATACAAATTTGTAGGCCTGAAAACACCCTCAGAAGCCGGTGCCTGCACATCGGCTCCAGACCCATCTAAGGTAGAGACATCTGCAGGTTCCATAGCATCTCGCGGCATACCGGACTCCGAATGGGTCTCAGTAGAGGCCTGCGAATCAGAAGTAGTGGGTATCAGGGGCTGTGAAAGTGTCACACCGAGTACCGGCGAACTGGCAACTGGCTTAGGAGAAGCATCATCAGTTTTGGACCTCGACAGCCTGTCTCTGCCTTTTTCTTTGCGTTTTTTAGGAATTCCAGTAGTCGGATTGCTAACTGACGACATTTCTGGATAATTAAAGCGTGAGCCAAAATATTTAGAAGCAAAAATATACCGATGTTTAATAGTGTGTTGATTAAATTTGCACAAAACAGACAGCAAGGTACGTTGTGGTCAGGGCCTAGGCAGGGAATACAGTACAAATGAAAATCCTTATGAGGTATTTGCTTCCCACAAGTAATGCAATTATTAACTTTTACTGACATCGGAAAGGAGCAAGAAAAAGTTTCTCCAAAGGGGTACTTAGCTTTTTAGTTGAAGACTTCGGTTCTGAAACTAGAAAACGAAAATTTCAGGAGTCGGCCGACCGGCACTTGCGAACTGCTTCTGCTTTGGGCACCGTGCAGCAAGAAAGACTGATGTAATGGTGTCGGCTGCATGTTTTATACCCCTGACGACCTGACATCATGGAAGAAGGGACAGCAACTGATGCAGGACCCAAGACTTTGTTAATCAGGCCGACTGAGGGCAACCTGCCAGCAGATTACCCAAATGTAGTGACTGCAACAGTGAAACATGAAGAATATCTGCACTATGTTCTACGTGTTTCACTGTTGCAGTCATCACATTTGCGTAGATTCCCAAAGCCGAGGAAATCGGTGGAGACAATCAAGTAAGCTAGGGGCTGGCTAGCATGCCCTGCAAGACTGCAGAGGCAAAACCTGCCCTGGATTTAGAAAAGACAGGCAGGTGGTAATGTCTGGTAAAGGTGTAAACAGATGTCCCTGGTGGGGACCCTTCTAAGGAATGCTGCCGAGGTGGAGGCTGCTCTGGTGGACTGGGTCCTAACCCCACTTGGGGGGGAGGCTTGCCATGCTGCTTGTAGCAGAAATAGATGCAGTGTGCTATCCATTTGGAAATGGTTTGCTTGGAGATGGCTTTGCCCTCTTCCTCTGAAGCAAAGTTAACCAGCAGTTGATCAGATTTTCTGACGGGTTTAGTCCTGTCCTGATAGCATCTGAGCTGTCAGTGCACATCTAGAGAGTGCAGAATCCTTTCCCCCTTATCTTGACGGTTAGGAAAGAAGGTGGGCAAATGGATAGATTGGTTGAGAGCCACACTGGATACCACCTTGGGCATGAAGGGCGAATTAGTTCTGAGGGATACCCTGTCTGCATGGAGGAAGATGAAGGGTTCCACTGCCATGAGTGCTTGCAGTTCAGAGGCTCTTCTGGCTGAAGTGATGGCAAGGAGGAAGGCTGTCTTCCAGGAGAGAAATTTTAGCTCTGCAGAAGAAGCTGGTTCGAATGGAGGCAGGGTGAGTTTTTCTAAGACAAAGTTAAGGTCCCAAGCCGGTGTTGGTGCCCTTCTGGGAGGCCTCAAGTTGTTAGCCCCTCTGAGGAGGCTGCTTAGTGGGAAAATGAGTCGAAATAGCAGAGACATGAATTTGTATAGAGGAGAAAGAAAGACCCCTGTGTAGTAGGTCAGCTAAGTAGTCCAGGATGAGAGGGATAGAGGGCTGTGCAGTATTGGGCTCCCTTAGCCTGGATCCAGGTGCAGAACCTTTTCCATTTATCTGTATAAGACTTTCTGGTGCTAGGGCGTCTGGTCTCTCGGATAACATCCAGAACCTGTTTACTGAGGAGGGCAGATTGGTCTGGGGTCAGGTTATAAGCCAAGCTGCTAAACTGTGTGTCTGCAATTGGGGATGCATGAATTCCCCTGCCCTCTGGGTTAGGAAGTTGGGAACCTGAGGAAGATTCCATGGGGGCAATGAGGACAGGCTGTGCAGCAAGGGGTACCAGTGCTGTCTGGACCTATAAGAATGGTCCCTGTTTTTTCCTCCCTTATTTTGATCAGTACTGTGGGAATGAGAGGTAGGGGAGGAAAAGCATAGACTGACAGGTTTACCCAGGGGAAGGACAGGGCATCTACTTTCCATGCCTTGCAGTGATGCTCCCTGGTGCAGAAATTGTTGAGTTGATGGTTGGTGTGGGAGGCAAAGAGGTCGATCTCCGGGGTCCCCATTTCTGAGTTATTAGTAAGAAGGTGTTTCTGTTGAGCTGCCACTTGTGGGGTCCAACAGTTTTATGCTTAATTGGTCTGCCAAGGAATTGAGAGAGCCTGGCAGGTATTGTGCCAACAGGTGTAGATGCCATGGAAGAGGCTGTGAACCAAAGGGTCATGACCAGCCTGCACAGGGGGTAGGAGTGAGTCCCTCCCTGCTTGTTGATGCAGCACATCACTGTGGTGGTGTCTGTTTGATCAGGAGAACCCCTGGAGAGAGAAGGGGTTTGAAAGCTATCAAGGCTTGCTGCACAGCTATCATCTCTTTTAGACTGAATGTGCAGGGGGTTCCACTGGCCCTGTATGCACCTGCCATCCAGGTGTGCACCCCAAGCATAGTCTGATCCGTCTGTGGTGAGGGTCTAGGCGGCGAGGTGTGGGGAGAAGGGCAGTCCCTTGTTGTGGGAGCAGGCTGTTGACCACCAAAGAAATTCCTCCCTCAGGCAAGGATAATAGGTAAGAGAGTTTCCAGATCTTGAGAGTGTTGTCACTAAAGGCTCTTTAGGTACCACTGAAGTTTCCTTATATGCAGTCTGGCATATGGAATAAGGAGTATGCAAGATGCCACGAAACCCAAGGCTTGCATGAATTCTCTTGCAGAAAGCTAGGGCCTGGTGGCCAGTTGAGAGAAGTAAGCTGATAGGAAACTTTGTTTCTCTGGTGTTAGGCATGCCATCTGGGATGCTGTGTCCAGACTTGCTCCCAGGAAGGTTATCCTTTTGGTGAGTACCTGTTTGGATTTCTTTTTGTTGATTTTCACAAGAGGAAAATCCCAGGATGCAAAAAACTCCCTTACCAGCCTCAGTAAGAAACTGAGATCTCTCATAAAATCCTCCAAAGTTAGTTACAAAAATAAAATTGCCAAAGATTCCAAAGACAACCACAAGGCATTCTATAACTATGTCAGGAATCTAAATGGCAATGCTCAAATCTGCTCTGAGCTAAACCAGAATGGCATTAAATATACTGATCCCAAGAATATTGCCAATATCCTGGCAGATCGATTCAGTGCCAACTTCACCACCCTCTCACCCCTAAATGGCCCATCTCAATACCGGAAGATTGCCAAATTCCGGTAATAACGGCCACATAGGTAGAAAATGCACTCGCCAAAGCTAAGAATACAGAATCCATGGGACCAGATGACATCCTGGGCTGTGTACTACATGAACTACAATATGAACTGGCACCTCACCTAAGTGTCATGTTTAATCATAGCCTCACCTCAGGTTTCGTGCCCACTGAGTGGCACAGAGCTACAGTTATCCCACTCCACAAGGGGGGATCCAACTTGGATCCCGGAAACTACCGTCCCCATCAGTCTGACAAGCCTTATCTGCAAGGCCATGGAGCGTATTATCATGGAACTTATAAACAAAGACACTGGCAACCTTCAAACACTGGACCCACCCAGTTTGGGTTCGTGAAGGGCCGATCTTGTCTCCTGAACCTGACTGACTTCTTCGAATCAGTCTCCACAGCCATGGACAAGGGTAAGATGGTCCACACAGCCTATCTAGACCTTGCCAAGACCTTTGACATCATCCCCCACTCTGGAATCATAGATAAACTTACTAAGCTGGGCATTAATCCCTACGTCACCCAATGGGTTGCTAACTGGCTTACTGATAGAACCCACACTGTAAAAGTAGCCGACTCCAAATTCAGCTCCAGACAAGTGACAAGTGGAGTACCTCAGAGTTCAGTCCTGGGACCGCTCTTGTTTGGCATCTACTTCTCTGAAGTACAGGCCAACACTAAGGGACTCTGGCTAACAAAGTTCGCAGATGACTGCAAACTGGGAGCCATTATTGAATCCCCAAATGATGTGGATACTCTACAAAAGGGCCTTACAGAAACAGATGCTTGGTGCCAGAGCCATGGGCTCAAGCTCAATGCCAAGAAATGTATAGTTATCCCCTTTGGGAAAAAAAACATGTATCCATGAATTACCATATAGGTGGCAGTACACTAAACACCGAAAGTGTGATAAGAGACTTAGGGACACAGGTGGACAGTGGTCTCACCTTCGATAACCACATCGCCACAACAGTCAGGAAATCCTTCTATGTGGCACACCTCATCACTAAGGGCTTTTCATCCAGAAAAAAGGAGGTCATTTTCCCACTGAACTCATCCCTCATTAGACCCATTATAGAATACAACACCCCGTTTGGTATATACCTCTCAAGACATCTGCAACAACTGGAAAGGCCTCCGAAATACCTCACTAAAAGAATCACAGGCCTAAAGCAGATGCCCTTCGCTGACCGCCTTAAAAAACTCCAGCTATACTCTGTCGCATATCGTCTACTCAGAGGCGATCTCTGCTTAACATAGAAGGCCATGTCAAACCCAGAGCTGTTGGACATGCTACACAAAGAAATCCCAATCCCTCAGAGCCACACGCTCCAGGGATCTAAACCTTGTCATCACAATAAACAAAACATGCTGGAGGGATAGGTTCCTGACCTAGAGACTCCCCAGACTCTGGAATAGATTGCCCATACATGTCAAGCAGAGTGCCTCTTTGGCCCTCTTCAAAAGGAACCTTGACGCTTGGATGGGAGAAAGGAAATTCACCCCGGGGATCATGTCAGTCACCCTGCTAGACAGGGGTCCAAGGAAGTAAATAATGTGGGAAGAAATAGCCAGGGAATTGTTATGGCTAGGCTTGTATAGGCCCTAGGGCTGATAGCCTTGTACCAACCTATGACATCTGCAGCAGCTGGAACGGCCACAGAAGTACCTCACAAAGAGGATTACTGGCCTCAAACAAATGCCCTACACTGACCATCTCAAAAAACTCCAGCTTTACTCCGTAGCATATCGCCTACTCTGAGGTGATCTCTGCCTAACATATAAAGCTATGTAAAACCCAGAGCTGTTGGACATGCTACACCTAAAGAAATCCCAATCCCTCCGAGCTACAAGCTCTAGGGACCTAAGCCTTGTCATCACAATAAACAAGACATGCTGGAGGGATAGATTCCTGTCCCAGAGTCTTCATTAGCACTCTTCAAGAAAAATCTTGAGTGGATGGGAAATGGGAAATACACCCCGGGGATCACTTCTGTGTCTCTGCTCGACAGTGGAACAGGAAAATAACTTTCATGGGTGGTGTAAGCCAGGGAACCTTGCTGGCTAGGCTTTACATAGGCCCTTGGGCCGATAGCCTAGTACCTACCTATGGACCTATGATTGTGTACCCTAAGGAGGTTAGTAGGTCCTTTACAAAGGTCAGGTCTTTGAGCAGCTTTTCCTGGCTGTCTACCTGAATAAGGCAGTCGTCTAAGTAGGGACAAATTTGAATATTTCTTTGTCTGCAAAAAGCAATGGCCGGAGCTAGCATTTTGTGAAAACTCTGGGAACAGTAAATAAGCCAAAGGGAAGTGCAGAGAACTTAAAGTGCTGAGATCCTGCCCTGAAGCAAAGATATTTTCTGCAGGACTCCCTGATGGGAATGTGGAAGTAGGCCACTTTTAGGTCCAGGGTGACTAACCAAGCGTCCTTGGACAGCATGGGTAACAGCTGCTGAAGTGTGAGTATTTTGAATTTTGGGATCACCAAGAAGGTGTTTAGAATGGACATATTGAGGATGGGGCTCCAGGATGCCCTCTTTTCTGGGTACCAGAAAAAGTCTGGAGTAGAAGCCTTGGCCCATCTGCTCTGCAGGAACGTGTTCTACTGCTCCCAAGGAGAGCAGGGTATGGATTTGATTTTGAGCCTCTGCCCACTGATTTGGTGGTAGATCTGGGAACCCTTTGGGGGATGGAAGGGTGTGGAAGGAGAATTTGTACCCCTGAGACACACTGTTTAGAACCCATTGGTCCTTGGTAATGGTGGCCCAGGTGCTTGAGTGAAAGGAGAGTTTTCCTCATAGGGGTATGTGATGGTGGGCAGAGGCGAGGTAGGGAGGAGGTGAGTCATTGTGAGTTTTTGCCATAAGGGGGTGGCTTAGAAATCCCTGGTTTTGAAGTGAAGGCAGTCCACTGCTTAGATCTCTGCAACCCATGGGACTGCAGTCTTGGAGGTCTGTTGCCACGGGGCCTAGGCTGGCCCTGTTTGCTAGGTGCAGGAAAAGACAAGTGCTTGGAAGGAAAATGTATGCTGAACCTAGGGGGCTGTACCTGTAAGAAATTTATAACAGTCTGCATAGATTTTGCCTTTTCTTCCATTTTTTTTAACACCTCTTCTTCTCTAGTACCATATAAGTGATCTTTGTGCAAGGGTGCATCCAACAATTTTGATTTGACATGGTCTGGCAGAGATTGTTCCCTTAAGCCATGCGTGTCTTCTAATGACAGATCCAGTGACTGCTGCCCTGCAAGAAACTTCTAGGGCGTCAAAACCACAGTGCAAAGTGTGTTTGGTTACTTGACCAGCAGAGTGCATTAATTCCTTAGATTCTGCCCATGCGGGAAAGGAGGTAATATTTTGTTTAAGGAGTTCCAAGGTATGTTGCTGGTATTTAAGCATATGGAACTAACAATTGAGTGCTCTGATAGCAAGAGTAGCTGAGGTGTATACCTTTTTACACCGTCTGTCCAGAGCTCTGGAATCCCTGTCTGAGGGGGGGGGGGGGGATTCTTAGCTGAAGTAGCTTTAACCCCTTTTGGGCTTTGAGAATTGACCTCAGCGTCCGCTGTTGAGTTTTTAAAGAGATATTTGTGAGAGTCAGGGATTCTGTACTACCTGTCTGGCTTTCTGGGAGCAGGAGGGAGGGCGTCTGGAGTCAAGCTGGATTCAAGGAAGACATCATCTACCACATCTAGGACTGGGGAGATGGCTAAGGGCCTGTGCTGTGGAACGTCCAGGAACTCTCTGAATCTCTTTTTAGACTGTGGGTAGTCTTGACTCTCCCATTTGAAATGCTTCCATAAAGTATGCAGAGTTTCCCCAAAGGAAAAATCCTCTGGGGGAGAGGCTGAAGGAACAGATTCCTCTGCATCAGAATCCTCATATGTAGAGAGGGGCTGCATGTCTTCATAGTCAGATGAATCAGATTCATCTGACTCTTGTTCAGGCAAAACTTTTGGAGACGGATCTCTTTCTTTTTGAGGGAGTGGCTTGGCTTCCCCTAATCAGCATAAGGTCCTCTGCCATTCTACGCATTTGTGACTGAGGCAAGGGAACAGGTGCCAAAGAATGGCTGGAAGGCAGTTTCTTGGGGGTGATTCGACCCCTGGGCCTAAGGAACTTGGTCGGTTTAGAAAGAACTGCAGCCATGAAAGAAGGCGTCGGTTTATATCTGGATTCGGTGTTGCGAAGGACTTCCTTGGAAGCCAGTGCCTGCACAGGACGAAGAAGAGTTCTGTGGCATACCGGACTACGAAAGGGTCTCGGTAGAGGCCTGTGAATTAACTGAAGCGGACATCAAGGGCTGCAAAAGTGCCTCACTGAATTACAGAGGACTGACTACCAGCTTGGCAGTAGCGTCGTCGGAAGATGTAGTCCTGTGCGGTCTGTCTCTGTCTTTATCTTAACATTTTTTCAGAAGGTCTGCTGCCGGATGGCTTACTGAAGCCATATCTGAATTCGAGGACTGCAAACAGAAACATCTGGCTACAATAAGGGCCAGACTATGAATAGTGCTGGCATTAAAGCACAGAACCGACCGTGAGGGACGTCGTGGTCTGGGCCTAGACAAGTGACGCAGTAGGAATGGAAGGCCCGGTGTGGTATCTGCTTTCCACAGGCGAGACAATTATTAACTTTTTCTGACATCGGTTAGTGCAAGAAAAAAGGATCCCCAACGGGGTACTTAGCTTTCGAAAACTTCAACTTCAGTTGGGAAACTAAACTCAGGTAGTGTCGACTGGGACTCATGCGAACTACTGCTTCGGGCTCCACGGTAAGAAAGACTGATGTAATGGTGTCGGCTGCCTTCCTTTATACCCCTGACGACCTGACGTCAGTCTTCAAACGACAGCAACCGATGAAGAAATACTAAGTCTCTAGTATTCAGGCCGGCCGAGGGCTACCCCAGCAGGGATAACCCAAATGTGATGACTGCCAACAGTGAAACACAAAGAAAGTACAGTTGTGTACACTTACCATAAATGTAGATGTTTGAGTGTATTCACTGTCGCAGTCATTACATTTGGGTAATCTGCTGGCAGGTTGCCCTCAGTCGGCCTGAATTCCAAAGTCTTGGGTCCTGCGTCAGTTGCTGTCTTCTCTTCCATGACGTTAGGTCGTCAGGGGTATAAAACATGCAGCCGATGCCATTTTCTTTAGTTTTATTTTGTCCCCGATGTCAGGTGCCCCCAAAAAGGTAGCAATATTATAAATATTTATATATATACATGCATCAATATAAACTTTACCTTCATCTACAAGCAAATACACCACATAGGTTGTAGAAGACAGTGAAGGAAAGATAGACTGTAGAATGACAGGGGGATGGAGGGAGGGTAACCTGGACTGAAACAGTGAATACACTCGAACATCTACATTTATGGTAAGTGTACACAACTGTACTATGTTCTTTGTGTTTCACTGTTGCAGTCATTACATTTGGGTAGAATCCCAAAGCTATGGTAGGGAGGCTGGAGCTAAACAGCATTAGGTGAGGCTACAAGGCCCTGCAGCACTGCAGTGGCAAAGCCTGCCCTGGACTTAGAGAGGCAAATGGTAATGCTTTGTAAAGGTGTGAACAGAACTCCAAGTAGCAGCCTCTAGAATGTCCTTGGTTGGTACTCCTCTGAGAAAGGCTGCTGAAGTAGCTGCAGCCCTGGTGGAGTGAGACCTAATGCCTTTGGGCACAGGTTTGCTATGTTGTAAGTAGCAGAAACGGATGCAATGGCTTATCCACTTTGAAATTGTCTGCTTTGAAATAGCCTTTCCTTCTGATCCTGCAGCATATGACACTAGTAATTGCTCAGTTTTTCTTAGAGCTTTAGTCCTGCTCAAGAAGAATCTTAACTGTCTGTGTACGTCCAAAGAATGCAGAATTCTCTCCCCTTTGTTCTGCGGATTTGGATAAAAAGTTGGCAGATGAATTGTTTGGTTAAGAGCCACACTGGAAACTACCTTAGGCATAAAAGTAGGATTTGTCCTCAGAGACACCCTGTCTGGGTAAAATATGATAAAAGGCTCTACAGCCATGAGGGCCTGTAGCTCTGAAACTCTTCTTGCTGAAGTAATTGCTAGTAGCAGAGCTGTCTTCCATGATAGGAACTTTATATCAGCGGTAGCCGCTGGTTCAAATGGAGGCAGGGTGAGCTTTTCCAACACATAATTGAGGTCCCATGCAGGTAATGGTGATCATCTAGGAGGCCTTAAATTTTTGGGTCCTCTAAGATACTGCTTTAGTAAAGGATGAGAAAAGATTGGTGGCTCTGTACTGTAATGAGCCGAAATGGCAGAGGCATGGATTTTGATTGATGAGAAAGATAGGCCTTTGTCAAGTATCTCAGTTAAGTATTGTAATATCGGAGGAATATGTGGTTCTGCGGTATCAGTTCCTTGTGCTTGATTTCAAGCACAGAATCTCTTCCATTTGTCAGCATAAGATTTTCTAGTACTAGGCCTTCTGGCTTCCAAACTGAGATCCATCACAGCTTTACTGAGAGGTGTAGTTTGTATGATTACAGGATTAGCCATGCTGCCAGGTTCAGAGTCTGTAGTTGATTGTGCAGGATCGGATTGTTTTGATGGGACAGTAGTTGTGGATTTTGAGGTAAGGTCCAAGCTGGGTATTGAGACAAGTTCCTCAGGATTGGGTACCAGTATTGGTGGGTCCAGTCTGGGGCAATTAATATCATCTTTGGCTTCTCTTGTCTGACTTTTAGGAGGACCTTGGGTAGAAGAGGCAGAGGAGGAAAGGTGTTTTCCAACTGAAGGATAGGGCGTCCACTTTCCATGCTTGTCTGTGATAAGTCCTTGTGCAGAATCTTTTCAGTTGATAATTTTGAGGAGAGGCAAATAGATCTATGTCTGGGCTCCCCAATTTCTCTGTTATCATGCTGAAGACTTGTGGGTTTAGTTTCCAATCGTGAGGATCCATAAGTTTTCTGCTTAAATCATCTGCCAGAGTGTTTTATTTTCCTGGCAGGAACTGAGCATGAAGATGTATTTGGTAGGAAAAAGCTGTGTCCCACAGTGCCATGGCTAATCTGCAAAGGGGTTATGAGTGTGTGCCCCCTTGCTTGTTTATATACCACATGACTGCGGTGTTGTCCGTTTTTATCAGTAGTTGTCCTGGATGAAGTAAGTCCTTGAAGGCTGTTAGGGCATTTTGAACAGCTAGCATTTCTTTCTGGTTGATATATAGATGCATTTGTTTTGGTGCCCATATGCCCTGAACGCATCTTCCTGCCATGTGGGCCCCCCAGGCATAATCTGATGCATCTGTTGTTAAGGTTTGGCTGGCAGGGTTGGTGTTGGTCTCCCATGTTTTGGTGACAGGCCTTTGCCCACCATAGAAACTCCTGTTGTAGGCAGGGAATGAGAGGAATCATTGTTTCCAGACTGTGTGAATGTTGACTCCATAAACTTTTTAGGTACCATTGAAGTTTCCTCATATGCAGTCTTGCATATGGAATTAGTAGGATGCAGGATGCCATGAAGCCCAGAGCCTGCAGAATTTGTCTTGCAGAAGACTGGGTTTTTGTTGCCATCAGTTTGAAGTAGTCAGTTGCATTTGTTTGTCTGGCGTGAGGTAAGCCATCTGGGCAGTTGTATTCAAGCTTGCACCCAGGAATGTTATCTTTTGAGAGGGTACCAGTTGTGATTTCTTTTCGTTTACTGTGTACCCTAAGCATGTTAGAAGCCTTTTCACAAATGCCAGGTGTCGAAGAAGAGTGTCCTTGTTCTCTGCTTGAATGAGACAGCCGTCCAAGTTAGGATATATTGGAATACTTTTGTCTGCAAAATGCAATTACTGGTGTCAGGCACTTTGTAAAGACCCTGGGCGCAGTAGATAAGCCAAAGGACAGTGCAGAGAATTGGTAATGCTTTAAGCCAGCCTTGGATCTGATGTATCTTCTGCACGACGTCTTATTGAGACATGCAGGTATGCCTCTTTTAGGTCTAAAGTCACTAGCAAGCATTCTTGCCCAGCATGGGCAGAAGCTGTTGCAAAGTGAGCATTTTGAATTTTGGAATGTCCAGGTATGTGTTCAAAATCGATAAATCCAGTATTGGCCGCCAGGCCTTGTCCTTTCTGGGTACCAAGAACAGTCTTAAATAAAATCCTTGTCCTTTTTCCTGTTCTGGTACTGTCTGAATGGCCCCCATATCCATGAGGGACGTAACCTGTTTCTGTGCTTCTGCCCATTGTTTTTTTGGCAGATCTGGCCAACCATATGTCATTGGCAGAGTGTGGAAATGGAATCTGTATCCCTGTGATACCATGCTTAGTACCCACTTGTCCTGGGTTATTAACTGCCAATTTTGAGCAAAAAGTGCTAATTTTCCCCCATGGGTGCTGCCAAAAGATAAGTGCTTGGTGAAGGCAGAGGGAAGTCATTGGGATTGCTTTCTGTAGGTTTGCACTTTATCTCCTCCAGATTTGGAGGTGGATGCGCCCCACTGCTTTGACCTGTATGAGTCTTGAGCCTGGTACCTGGAACCCTTAGGGCATCTGGATTTGCCCCTTTGGGCTCTGTCTGACACAGGAAAGGACCATTGTTTTGTAGGCCAGTGTCTTCTGAATCTAGGTGGCTGCACTTGTAAGAAATCTTTAACAGTTTGTATAGACTTAGCTTTGTCTTCCATTTTCTTTAAAACCTCTTCTGCCTTAATACCAAACAGAGAATCATGCTGTAAAGGAGCATATAGCAATTTAGCTTTAACATGATCAGGCAAATTTTGTTCCTTTAACCAGGCATGCCTCCTAATCACAGATCCAGTAACTGCGGCCCTGCAGGAGGCCTCTAAAGAATCAAACCCACATTGCAAAGTATGCTTTCCAACTTCTTCAGCTGCATGCAATAATTCCTGTAATTTCTTATTTTCTGCACATTCTGAAATCAACATCATTTTCTGTTTAAGCAATCCCATAACATGTTGTTGGTACTTAAACATATGAAATTGACAGTTTAAGGCCCTGATTGCCAAGGTTGTAGATGTATAAACCTTTTTTCCCCCATCTGTCCAGTGCCCTTGAATCTCTGTCAGAGGGGGTAGGGTTTTTTGCTGTTGAGGCCTTAACTCCCTTTGGACCCTGTGAAATAGTTTCAGAATCAGCAGAAGGGTTTCTAAATAGAAATGTATGAGAGTCAGGGACCCTGTAATATCTGTCAGGCTTACTGGGAGCCGGAGGTAAGGAGTCAGGGGTCAAGCTTGACTCCGAAAACACATCATCCACAATGTCTAAAACAGGGGGAATGGCTAAAGGCTTGTGCTGAGGGAGAAGGAAATCCCTGAGCCTCTTTTTTGATTCTGAGAAGTCTTGACTGTCCCAGTGAAAATGCTCCCTCAAAGTATGCAAGGTTTCTCCAAATGAATAATCCTCAGGAGGAGATGCAGATGGAATAGACTCCTTAGCATCAGAATCCTCATAGGGATGTAAAGAGAATTCCTGATCAGAAGAGGAATCAGAAGAAATAGAAACCTGATCTGAAGATTCATAGTCAGTGTCTTGCCTAGGCCTCTTATCTGGAGGGGGGATGGGTACCCCTGATCAAGGTAATAAGGTCTTCAGCCATTTGATCATCTGTTTTTTAGGCATAGAGGCCTGTGCACGTGGCTCGGGCGTCAGTTTTTTAGTTTTTGGTTTTGCAGCTTTTGTTGGTTTGATATATAAATGTTGAGGTCTGAATACACCCACAGAAGCCGGTGCCTGCTCAGCGGCTCCGGACCCATCCGAGGGAGATACATCCGTCAGTCCAATACCTTGAGTATCTTGCGGCATGCCAGACTCCACATGGGTGTCGGTAGAGGCCTGCGACTTGAAGGTAGCGGGTATCAGGGGCTGCGAAAGCATCTCACTGAGTACCGGCGAACTGGCGACTGGCTTAGGAGAAGCTTTGCCGTTGGTTTTGGATCTTGACTGCCTTTCTCTGTCCTTTTCTTTGCATTTTTTATGTACTCCGGTAGTCGGATTGCTATCTGATGACATTTCTGGGTAGTTAAATCCGTTTCCAAAATACTTCGATGCAAAAATATACCGACGCTTAATAGTGCGTTGGTTAAATCTAGCACAAAACCAACAGCCAGGCACGTTGTGGTCAGGGCCTAGGCAAGGAATACAGTATAAATGGAAATCCTTATGAGGTATTTGCTTCCCACAAGTAATACAATTATTAACTTTTTCGGACATCGGTAAAAAACAAGAAAAAAGTTTCCCCAATGGGGTACTTAGCTTTAGTGAAGACTTCAGTTCTGAAACTCAAACTCGAATATTTCAGTAGTTGGCCGACCGGCACTTGCGAATTGCTTCTGCTTCGGGCACAGTGCGGCAAGAAAGACTAAAGAAAATGGCATTGGCGGCATGTTTTATACCCCTGACGACCTGACATCATGGAAGAGAAGACCACAACCGACGCAGGACACAAGACTTTGGAATTCAGGCCAACTGAAGGCAACCTGCCAGCAGATTACCCAAATGTAATGACTGCAACAGTGAAACACGAACATCATCATCTATTACGGTGCACCTCAGTGACAGAGACAGCTGGTCACAGGCATTCTTTAGAAACTACTGCAATTTCCTTGTATGCAATTTTTCCAGGTGTATCATTAGAATGGAGGATGCCATGTTGCTTAGAATGCAGAAGAATTGCTTATTTATCAGAAATGACTTTTCTATCATGTCCTGTAAAGCAGTAGGCAGGGACTATACCTACTGGGAAAAGGTAATCTTTGTTTGTACTGGTGTCTAGTAGTGCCCCTCCAAAAGGCAGACCAGAGGTTGGAATTCTGCTCATTAAGGGAGAAGTCCGGTATGCTGAAACAATCCAGAATATACTCCTGTGCACTTGCATCATAAAGTTGCCCAGGCAGGGATAACTATGGATGTCCTTGGTCCTACAGAGGACTATCACTGAGTCCAAACTTTTTTGCTAAAAACTCTTGGGAGATAAACCAAAGGGCAAGAGGGTAAACTGAAAAGTGATGGTTCCCTACCACAAATCTCATATATTACCTGTTGTGTTCTTTGAAAGTAGGGCTATGGGAGTTGGCAGCTCTCAGGTCTTGCATTACTAGGAGAGCCTGAGAAACTAATAGTGGTAGCAGGGCCCACAGAGTTAACATTCTTAACTTTGGAATCTTTAGAAACTTGTTCGATCTTGACAAATCCAAGATCAGTCTCCAGGATTTGCCCTGTCCTGGTATGAGGAACAGCCTTGAATAAAACTCCCTTTTCTCCTGCCCAAATGGAACAGGTTCTATAGCTCCCTGTGTTAACAGTCATGCTGGTAGATGGCTAAATAGATGCTCTGAGCTTTTAGGACTGGGAGGCATGCTTTTTTGTGGATGGACTATAAACTGAAGCATATAACCTATGGAGACAAACTGTATAACTCATTGCTCAGCGTTTATGTTTTACCAATACTGGCCAAAGGAGTTGTTCCTTCTTGGTGAAATGTAAGAAAAGGGGTGGGGGGGTCAGAGAGATTTTTGGAGGATGGTTAGTGAGCAGGTCGGTGCAGTCACGGGGTGCTTCCTACTGGGGCTTGCCCTCTATCCTCTTGATACTTAATTTCTTCTGTGTGACCTTCTTATACTTCTGCTATATATAAAGCTTTGACTTGCCTCTACTAGTAAGGCCCTTGTCTGGAGGGGTAGTTTCAGTCGTATTTTGGAACTGGGGAGGGAGGTGAAGCAAGCACAAACACTGTAGCTTTCCTTTCAATCTCCAATCATTTGAAAACTTTGTAGGAAGGGGGTTCAAAGAGCAATTCCTTGTCTAAGGGGACATTAAGGTGTTTGATGTCACATCTTTGAATCAAGGATGCTTTTTGAACACTAAGCCACCAGCACAACTGCAACCGTGGGTGCTGCATCCACAGCACCATATCCACATTTTAAGGCATGCATTTCCATCCATGAAGCAGTGTGGATTTGGTAGAGAAAATAAGTACTTAAAGATTTGTCTTGCACTCCCCTCTTCCCACACAATATCTAGGAGTTGCGTATTTCAAAACACGTGTCTGGTAATTTAAGGCCCTAAAGGTCAGAACTGCTGAAGGATACAGTTCCTTCCAAATCAGTAAATCTATATGCTTTCTGTCATTGGAAAGAGTACTATGGTTAGGAGTCAGTCTTGCTCTCTCAATGGACCCCAAGAACACTGGCTTTTAAGACGTTGCTGTATCTTATAGAAGCAGTCAAACCTCATGGGGATATGGGGAGGGGGTCTGGATCCAGGGAAGCCACCCAAGATAACATCTTGTGCTGGAGGAACAGCTACTTGCTTGGGAGGCCCTCAGTCCAGATGATCAACACATACCTTCTGGAAAGCAGATTACTCAGAAATTTGACACTGTCCATCATTAGAGTAAGAGTATCCTTAAATAAATCTTCTATGGGTGAGTCAAAAGATAGTATGCCCTAACGGTTTGTCATAGGCAAAAGGGGAAAAGAACTGTGACTTGTACTCCAGTTCCTCCTCCTCCTCAAAGGAGTCCAAATCTCTCAAAGGGGGGGTGATTTTCTTCCGTTTGGGTTGGTGAACACACAGCACACACGGCTGTTCTAAACCAGGCTACAGGTTATGCAATAACTGAGGGAAACCTGAGACAATTTATCCCAACTCTTGAAGGAAGGCTGTCTCAGGCTAAGTGTAACTGACCCACCAGCAAGCAGATGTATACACTTGACTGAGGGCCTTAAGGGAGCAGGGGGGTGACCACCAGTAACTTGTGAATCCTGGGGGGGGGGGGTGCCCTTGGCTTTTGACTTTTATAGGCATGGAAATCCTGTTCGTGGAGGATTCATCTTATATTTTCTTTTATAATTAAGTAGGCGTGCATGTGTTCCTTCTGTGGAAGGTTGGGCGCTGGGCTGGCAACTCAACACCATAAAACTCCACTGCCAATCATTAGTGGACAGGTGATCCGCTGTGGCAACCCCTAACCGGGAAAAGCCAGAAGTAGTAGTAGTATTACAAAGACAGTACCTAGCATATGTCTGATTCTGGCCAAGTCTGGTTTACAGTTCAGTGGAATGTGCTATGACCAGAAAGTGTGGCAGCCTCCCGAACATCACTAAGAAAGGCATTGGCTGTGACAGCCATCAGGATAGGGTGCTGTTCAAATGTCTTTGCAGAGCAGACACCCTCAGACCTAGGAGCCTCAGGATGAACTGTCTACTTTAAGAGTTTCCTACAATTTCTCATTTTGAACTTGCTTTTCCTTTCCAGCATCTTCTTTTCTAAAGGGCAGCCTCTGCCTCCCTGTTGCTGTCACCCCAACGACACTGCAGACCAGTCTAAAAAGGCTACACATCTCTTTTTGGTCAATTTTGGCAAACAGCAGTTGGTGACATACTCTGGACCTAGGATGCAGACACACTGCAAAATGACAATATTTATGAATAATCCATTGCCTGCAGGCACGCTTACTTCTTTTCTCTGGCAAAAACATAACCTACACCTCCAAGTAAGGTTTTCTCCCTATGCATCTGTTAAAGCACAAAAATAAAAATAAAACAATGCACTTTTGTAACAAGGTGAGCAGAAATGGTTATTCCACTAATATTTTGATCTGTTCTCTCTCTTTTAGCCATAGTTCTGGACCGACACCAAACTGTAATGTACTCTCTTGCAGTCATCAATGCAAGAAAGAACTGAAGAAGGAAAGGCTGGAGGCCACCTGTACACCAAGTATGTGAAGAGGTCCAAGATAAAGTGGCATCAGCTCACACAAACTGGAGGTTATTCAGCTCTGAAAGCCAGAAACTAGACACGTCCTGTGTCAGATATCCCAAATATGTCTGGAACAGTGATTCACATGAACATCTAAGAAGACCTTCATTTTGTAGTAAAGGGGGGTAACCTTCCAAGGACTCAGACAGGAAATAAGTACCTTTAGCTTCATCAGTTTAGACAGCAGCATCCCTTGGTTTCTCAAACTGGATATACAGAGAATTATAGAATGCTTAAATAAGACATTATCATGTGATCTAGGCAGACTCTTCAAGCAGCAAACTTGGCAACAGTTTTTAGTTTAAATTTTAATCTGCAGTACATTTACACATTGGCAAATCCATCCATCCTCAACCCCTTTTGCCCATTTTGCACATGGGGTTGCAGTGTTACTTCAACAGTGACAATCATCTCGAGCAAAGGTTAACAATGCCAGGTGGCTACAGCCCTGCCATGGTAGTTCATCCGTACCACTCACTCGCACACACATATGCACCTACAGCCAATTTAGAGTGTCCAATCCACCTACTGCATATCTTTGGAATGTGGGAGGAAAAAGGAGCACCCGGAGGAAACCCACGTAACTGCAGGGAGGACATGCAGAATCTGCACCGAAGGCACCCCAGCCAAGAATCGAACCTCTTGCTGTGAGGGGAAAACACTAACTGCTGCACCACAGCGGCCTTACACATTGGCAAATGCAGATGAAGCGATATATTTCACACGTTTTTACATATTTATAATTCACTAAAAAGACTAGTGACAGACAGATATTTTTGCTCATTTTACAATTTAATGTGACTTAGCTAATACATTTTTTCATGCATCTTCCTTTTGAAAAAATAGCATTTCTCAATTTGTTGGGGTTCTCCTCACGCTTCCTCCTCCTTCCTGGACTTGAGTGAGTTTTGCTGAGAAACAGGAAATGAAGGATGCAGCAAAAAACTTCTTTCTGAAGTCTAACCTCCTTGTTACTTGGCTAGAAAACCATCTGTATTTGTATTACTGACACCACTTTTATGCTGGTCATGTTATAAGACAGGAAGGTTTTTGCGATTGCAATCTTGCTTACTAACTTTTAACAGATTATGGTCTGTTATTGCTGTAAACTTCCTACAATACACTACAGCTGGAGCTTTTGGGGAGCTCACACCTTCCCAAACATCTGTTATCTAGTACTGTGTACAGACTCGCAAAGGAGTTATATACCTATTTAGATAAAAGCACAGAACTGGCAGTCTTATCCAGAGCCAAATATAATGGGAAATTTAAAAGCAAACCACCCTGGTGGTCCACTGACAAAAATAAAACCTACAAAAAAAGAAGAAAGCTCACCGAGTATAGAGCAGATCAAGAAGAATATTAGAAATTTGACTCAAAGTTAGAGACAGAGAGACTACTAAACTTACTAAAGCAGCCCATGAACTTAGGTTAGTATCTGAATCGAAGGGCAACTACAGCTCTTTCTTTAACTACATTAGAAAACATCAAACATTGCACCAAATTCACTCAATGTCACCACCTAGTTGGACAAAATGGATACTGCCAATATAACAGTGAATAAATTCAATGCAAATTTTACCCCTGAGATGACTATCCAATGCCCCTCTATCCCCAAATCTCCCAAACTTCCATCATCACTAAGAACATGAAGTAAAAGTACTGTATTAGACCAAAAACACTCCATTTGACTGGATAATATACTGAGCTGTTTGATAAACAGTACTAAACATGGCCTGGTGAAACCAATGCATAACTATTTAACCTAAGCCAGACAATGATCTTTGTCCCAGAAGTACGGTGTAAGGCACTGGTGATGGCACTCCATGATGGTGGCCCTACTACTAATCAGCTTGATGAGTCTCATTTGCAAGACCAAGGAACATATTACTACATGACAAACTCCGACCATTAAAAATCTCACCAGGTTAGAAAAGTAGCAATTTGGCTTTGTGAAAGATGGATCTTGTCAAATGAATTTGTTGAACTTCAACAGGGTAAAACAATCTGCCTACAGCGGAGACACTATCCACATGGCTTACATCTTGATTTAGCGAAGGCATTCAACACCATCCTCCGTAATAGCATAATTAAACTAAATGCTATACAGATAGATCCCTATGTAGTAAGGTCGATACCAACTAGTTAAAAGACAGAACCCACACGGTGCAGGTAGGCAGGGGCAGCTTAAGAGAATATGTAAGTAACCAGTGGTGTTCTTCTGTGCTCAATACAGGAACTACTTTTATTTGGCATGAAATTTTCTGACCTTCACTCCAAGAACCAAGAGATCTAACCAAGTTTTTGGTTGACTGTAAATTAGGAGTCATTATCAAATCTCCCTCTGATGACTAAGCCCTCTAGCAGGAACTTACACTTATAAATACCTGGTATACAGAAGATGAGCAAAAATTAAATGCTAAAAAGTGCAACATTGTTGCATTTGGTAGACAACACCCTTCCCCTCGGCATACATTACACACAACACCTGGCTTGTCAATTCCCTCTCCTTTGATCACCACATAACAATGGTCAGGAAATCTTTTAACTTGAAGCAGCAATTCATGAAAGGGATAGCATCCAGATCTACAGTGGTCATTGCCACCTTATATTCAGCAGTGACCATGACATTTATAGAATACAACACTGCTTTTGGCATGCACCTCACTAAATAAACTGGAATGACCCCAGAGGTTGTTAACTAAGATAATCATGGACTTAAAACCCCTAAGATACCAAAACAGACCAGAAGCACTGACCTTTTTCTTCATATAATAAAGACTCTTCAAAGACAATCTACGCTTTGCCTTCCATGCAGTTATGGACCCTGGATCTCTTGTACCTTTACAAGTCAAACTGCCAGACATTCCAGAAACAGAGATCTACTTCTGCTTTAGCATATTAATAAAACAGGGTAGAGAAACAGATTTGTTACTCAGCACCTCCCCAATGTTTGGAATAGACTCTCCCTGGAGATGAAGCAGTATGATACACTATCTTCCTTTAAAAGGGACTGAGATAATTGGATAGTTACTCAAATTCCCCTGGGGCTTCATGGACTTAGACATCCTTGATAGGGGAAGGTACAATCTAAGCTGGAAAATGACTTATTTGCCATGAACTTTCCTGTGAGTCCTATGCATATCATTCTTTTACTGGCTGAAGTCTACAACTCAGGTAATACTACTGAATACTCTCTCTCTCCGAAAATGTAGCTAAATACAGCTCCTAGCCTGTGGCTTAAACTATCCACTTGCACAATCAATTCTGTCTACAATCAGGACTGGCTAGTGCTGGGAATCCACTAAAGGCCTTCTTTCACTTTTTAAATACCTGTGAATAATCTGGTGTCCAGACCGCCTTATATGTCCTGTTGTTTTTGCAGGTGGTCTGTGACGGCATAGCTATAAGTGGGGGATAAACATCTCTTACCGGCTTTTCAGTAACAGGGGTAGACCATGGCTGGATACCTACTTTAGCAGGTTTGGCCAAATGTTGCTACCATTCATCCAATAAAAAGAAGTTATGTCTTACCATAACGTTCCGTCTGTGTTGTTGATCTTCTTCCATTCATCACTGATGGGTTCGCTCGGAACCGTGTTGGCCTAATACCAAGCTCACGTACACCAAAAACTCTCAAGTTAAGCTACTACCCACAGTGCCCTTCTCCCTGTTACCTCAGATCGAGTTTGCATAAGACATATAGAAATAAAGCAGAGGCCATTTCTGCGCAAAACACCTGACACACCACAAGGACCCATGAGATCCACCAGAAGCCTTTGGTGGGGGAAGGAGGGCGGGATGCGATGGATGGAAGAAGACCAACAACACAGATGGAACGTTATGGTAAGACATAACTTCTTTATCTGATGTTGTTAATCTTCTTTCCATTCATCACTGATGGGACAGAATCCCAAGCTACCTGAGAAACCTGGGTGGCCCTCATGGAAGAACATTCCTGAGCACCATTGAGCCAAAGGCCGCTCTTCCCCTGGAGACCATATCCAACTTGTAATGTTTGATGAAAGTGTGTGATTTAGCCCAAATGGCTGCTGTGCAAATGTTGTCTATAGAGGCTCTGGAGTGAAAAGCTGCAGAGGTTGCTATAGCTCTAGTTGAATGTGCTTTGATATTGTGAGGTCTAGGCTCGTTTGTACGCGAGTATGAAAAGGAAATACAATCTTTGAGCCATTTTGATAAAGAGACTTCTGACATACCATATCACATCCTTGGGCCAGAGAAGGAGATAAAAAGTTGATTTGTCTTGCGTATAGATTTAGTAATGTCTAGGTAAAAATGTAGTTGCCTATGCACATCCAAGGGGTGTAGGCAGTATTCTCCTTTATTGGAATAGCTCGGGAAAAACACTGGGAGCTCAATGGATTGGTTCTTGGGGAGAAAGGATGGATTAGTACGTAGAGATACTCTGTCTTTATGAAACATCAGGTACAGTCTCTTGATGCATAAGGCCTGTAATTCTGAGATTCATCTAGCTGAAGTGACAGCTACCAAAGAGAGAGATTTCCATGAGAGAAATCAAAAGGGGGTTGAGAGAGAAAATGTGGTACTACAGAAAGATTCCACGTCTCTACGGGGCATCTAACTGGAGGCCTGCTGTGAAACACTCCTTTGAAAAAAGTTTTGCACAGGTGAATGGACATTATTGGAATGCCCTGTACTCAGTTATGAAAACTGGAAATTGCTGCTAAATGGATTCATATGGTAGAGGCTGATGCTCCATTCTCAAAGAACTCATAAAAGTATTGAAGGACGACAGAGACTGGGGACTGAGAAGGGATCTAGCATCCGTTCTTTAGACCAAAGAGAATACCTTTTCCATTTATCTCTGTAAAGTTTTCTGGTGGATGGTTTATGGGAGGCCAGAATGATATTGCGAACAGGTGTGGAAAGGCTTCATGCTTGATGACTAACTGAAGTGGAGAAACCAAGCCGTCAGCTTGAGAGTGGACAGATTCGGGAGAGTCAACCTTTGGGGGTGAGAAATTAAGTCTGGACGAGTATCCAGGATCCATGGAGGCTGTAACAGATGAGGCTGGAGGAAAGGGAACCACACTTGACAAGGCCAGAATGGGGTAATGAGGATCACCTTGCATCTCAACCAAGTGGCTTTCTTTAAGAATAGATGTATCAAGGGAATTGGGGGATAAGCGTAGAGGAGACCCGTGGGCCAATCGTGAGTCAGAGAGTCTCTTGGGGTCTCCCCCTCTGGGGGAAAGAGGGCAAAAAAGCTGCTGCATTTCTTGTTCTAAGGGGAGGCGAATAGGTCGCAGCAGGCCGGGCCCCATCGGCCGAAAATTTCTGCCATCACTTTGGGATTGAGAGACCACTTGTGTGGAAGGCGAATGCATCTGCTCAATCTGTACGCAATCACGTTGGAACTCCCTGGGATGTGCGTGGCTATAAGAAAGCGATCAGAAGCTATCGCCCATTGCCAAATTCTCATGGCCTCTCAACATAAGGGGTAGGATTTGGTTCCTTGTTGATGTACCAGACTACTGACATATTGTCTGACTAAACTGCAATCGTTCCAGGGGGAAGAAGCAGATGTAATGCCTGCAACACTAACAGCACCGCTCTTAACTCCCAAACATTGATATGTAAGTTGGCCTCTAAGCTCAACCACGTGCCTTGGACTGTCTTTCCCTGAAAATGGCCCCCCCGCCCTATCAGGGAAGTGTCCGTGGTCACAGTGGCGTTGGGTTGAGGGGTCCGAAAGGGGCGACACCAAAGTTCTGCGCCTGATCTCTTCCACCAGAGGAGATCTTGCTTGTAAGAGTTGGCTATGAGCACCTGTGAGTTTAGGGGATGATGATTTCAAACCGACAGTAGAAGCCATTGTAATAGTCTTACGTGTAACCTTTCCAGAGGAACTATCGGAATGGCTGCAGCCATGGACCCCAGAGCCTGGAGAACTTCCCTTGCTGATATCTTTTTTTTTTTTTTTTTTCCCAGAGTATCACACGCACTTGCGATTTTAACCTTTGATGTCTGTGAGATGGCAGAGATACCCGGCAGGATCAGGTATCGAAAACTGGCCCTATAAAGTCCAGCTGTTGGGTAGATTCTAAGTTGGATTTCTCCCAGTGCCGTGATGCCTAAGGACTCCGCTAGTGAAAGGGTGTATCGGAGGGCCATAGTCAGAAGGTGCTTGGTGGGGGTCTAAATATGGAAACATCTGGAATCCCAAGTCTCAGATGAGCTGCCACCACTGCTAGACATTTCTTGAACACTCTGGGGGCCGTGGAGAGACCGAATGGCAGGGCTTGGAGCTGGTAATGATTGGCTCCTAGCCGGAAGCGAAGGAGACTCCTGGAGTGTTTGTCCATTTTGATGTGGTAATACGCATCCTGGAGGTCTATCGAGCACATCCAAACATCCTCCCTTAAAAATGGGAGAATGGATTGAATAGTGACCACATGGAACTTGGTTTGTACAACTGATTTGTTTAAATGGCCGAGATCCAGAATGGGTCTCAAGTCCCCAGTCATTTTTGGCACTAAAAAGAATCTTGAGTAAAACCCGGATCCGCACTGGTCTGGAGAGACTGTTTGGATGACTCTCTGACGCAGCTCTCATCTCTGAAGCCGCTTCTTCCCTTTGATTGGGTGGAACATCGGGAAGGTTCTTTCTAGGTTTTGGACGGGAGGTTAGAGGGATGTAGTAGCCTCTGGAGATTATTCTCTGCACCCATCGATCGTTTGTAATAGAGCGCCAGGCAGTTTGGTGCAGAGAAAAATGAGCCTCGACTGCTTCCAGATAAACGCAATCGGGCAGCGCTTCACGAGCGTTGATAAGACCGCCCAGAGGAGGAATCTCTGGAGTCTTGGTTTCGATGACCCCCTCTGCCCCTAAAGGGGTGTCTTCTACCATTGGAACCCCCTCTGCCTTTGGGGAGAATCATTGCCACGTGCATTATGGAAAGGACCCAGAGATTTCTTGTGCCAGATTTTCCCACTCCTCTGGTTTCTGGAAAAAGAATGTTGAGGCTTGGAAAAATGTATGCCAACAGCAGACAGAGTCTTTCTGTCTTGCTCACACCTGGCCACGTGTCCTTCACTTTAGAACCAAATAAGGAAGATGGTTCAATAGGGGCGTTCAAAAAGGAGAACTTGAAGTCCGTGAGGTCACAGATGCACATCCAGGCATGGTGCCTCATAACTATGCCTGCACCCGCAGCTCTAGCCCTCCCCTTCGGTTGGTTGGGACAGCAGCCTCATGGACGAATAGGAAATAGATTCAAGGGTGGCAAGTTGAGAGGCAACCTTGTCCTGTGCCTTGTCAGAAACTTGACCCACAAGGGATCCAGAAAGTTCGGTAATCAAATCTCTTTGGAGCCTCATGATATGTGCCAAGTAGTTCAGGGACCTGACAGCAAAGGTTGCTGAAGCAAAGACTCGCTTCCCCAACCTGTCCACAGCCCGGGACTCCTTGTTGGGTGGGTGAACAGCAGGACTTTCTTCCGCTAGATCCTTTTCAGTGGCCGCCGCCACCACCATAGCATCAACTGGCAAACCTCTGGACCAGTGTGGATGCTCTTCCGAGGGGGAGGATCTTATCAGGTCTCTGGGGAATGGCCTCAATAGAGTCAGGGTTCTATCAAGCATGCTGCACGACAAGCTGGATTAACTCGTCGGCAGATAGGGTCACCCAAGAGATAGAAGGCTGGGAGCGAAAAGCCTGCAGGAACACAGACTCCGAGGAAGGATTGGAGGGCTTCCAGCCACCCCTCTGTTTTAATATTTCCAGGAGGTCTCCGAAGGAGACATCATCCAGGGGTGACCGTGGGGACCCTCCCTATCATTGTAGTCCATGTCTTCTGTCAAAGACTGTTCAGGAGAGTCTATGTGCTTCCTCTTGCACGCCTTCTTCCGAAGAGGTTCTTCATTGGGAGTATCTGAGGAACTGGGGTATCCTGAGGCTTCTCCTCCCGGTGTCCCGGGGAGGCAGCTCGTGGTAGCTGTAGCTCAGAGGGAGCAGGGTTAAGTTCCGACATTGGAGCGCTTCCCGAAGCAAGCACCCTCTCCATCACCCAAAAAGCAGGCCCGCCCAAAGAGGAGTGGGAGCCCGAAACCGAGGAGGACAACCTCAGAACCGGGGTCACACCCCGCTCCGTCGGAACCGCTCCCAGGTATGGAGCCTCAAGCAGGATCGGGGCAGACGTTATCCCCAGATCCGAGGGCAGAAACAATAAAACACTCAGAACTGTGCCCTGGACCGAGGACTCCACCCCCTCAACCATGAGTCTGAGGAAGGGACGGTTCCATCGGAACCGAAAACCAAAGGGGTGGCCTTGAAGCCTCAGTGACAGTCACTGTCATTGCCGAGGAATGGGGTTCCACAAAAGACGTCGGAGCAATGGGCTTTGGAACTGACTGGTCCGAAGGAGGAGTATACGTCAGAGTGCTGAGAGAGATAGACCCAAGTCCCATAGGGGGATGAGTCTTAGGAACATTTGGTATCCCTCTGGCCAACAGCTGATCCAAAAGGCACACCACATCAAGTTCGAACAGACTCCTGGTGGACCTCATGGACACTCCTAAAGGGGAGTCAGGTCGGTCCAAAAAGGGACTGTATATTTGACCCAGGAACGAATCCAAGGAAGGGGAGTATCCCGGTCCGTAGTGTCTGAGCTAGTGGCACCGTAGTCTCAAATTTGGAGACAGGGAGCAAAGGAATCAGTGGAGTAGTAAAAGGGCTTGGTGCCGAAGAGGCGCTCTGAGTCTATGTCATTGGTTTCAAAGGAATTGCATGGGTTGGAACCATTTTCAGTGTGGTCAAAGGCAAAGTCAGTGCCATAGCTGTAGTCGCAGGCAAGGTTGGTGCCGTAGTTGAAGTGGAAGGCAAGGTTGGTGCCGTAGTTGAAGTGGAAGGCAAGGATGGTGCCATAGTTGAAGTGGGAGGCAAGGATGGTGCCATAGTTGAAGTGGGAGGCAAGGTCGGTGCTGTAATTGAAGTGGAACGCAAGGTCGGTGCCGTAGCTGACGTGGAAGGCAAGGTCGGTGCCGTAGCTGACGGTGAAGAGGGTGGCACAGACGTTGAGAATCCAGTAATGTCTATGGCTTGAGTAATAGTAGTAATTGGAGCAGAGCTCGGAACAGTAGTCGTAGTAGTTGGAGCTGAAGTGGCACGTCTATGCTCAGAGGAAGTTTTGTGGGCCTTATGCTTATGAGTCTTACTCCTATCATCAGCCGTTGAAGAGGGATCAGAATGGGGATGTTTCTTGTCCTTTATTGGAGGGGTTGAGACCTCTGACACAGAAAGGACCTCTGAGAACAAGGAAGCGAGAAGGCCTTTCAAAATCAATTTTTCCTTTCATTCAGCATCCGCTGACTGAAACTTTGGCAAATTTGACAAGGGGGTTTAACAGAGAGGTGAGAAACTCCCCAGACAATAAACACAGTCGTCGTGAGAGTCGCTGTTTGGGTGTTTACCATTGCAAGAGGTGCATTGTTTAAACCCTGAAGTCCCTTTTTTATCAGACATTTCAACACACACACACTAATCACAAGTTAAAAAGAATATTAAACAGCTAAAGAGGCAAGAAAAGGAAAGAAGATACCAATGATGGCATCAAGTGATATCACAAGGGTAAGGAGAGGGTGTACCAACGATGGTAAAAAGAATTACCCAATGGGTAGAGCTAGTTAGGAAAGTTACAATAACATTAAAACGAGTGAAATATAAGGGAAAAGTTTAGCAAGTGACTAAGGGATAAATATCTAAAAATACAAAAAGAAAAATAACACTTAGCTTGAGAGCTCGGTGAAACGCTGCTATATGGCTACGAGGTAAACGAGATCTGAGGTAACAGGGAGAAGGGCATTGTGGGTAGCAGCTTAGCTCAAGAGTTTTTGGTGTACGCGAGCTTGGTATTAGGCCGACACTGTTCTGAGGGGCTCGGAACAAATCAGTGAAGAATGGAAAGAAGATTAACAACATCAGATCAAAGGTTACATTATCTCTCTCATTCATGACATTTGCTTGCCTTGAGAGACAAACTGGTCCTTTTTAAGCTCCATTGCATATCTCTGACATATTTCCCATGTTCCTGCCAGGACTGACTATATCTATGTAAGCTAGGCCACAGTCTTCATTACCTGCTAGGATGCACTCAAACATCCTCTGGAAAGCTGCCTGGACATTCATCATTCTGAAAAGCATTTTAGAAAATTTATATAGCACAAAAACAAGGTAACTAATGCTGAGTTTTCCCTTTTCTGCAGGCATTAAGGATATCTCCAAGAAACCCTTAGCTCAGTAGTGGACACATACTTTGCACCACCCAGCTGCTCAAAAGCTTCATTTAACCTAGGCATGGGGTATGCATGTGCAGATGTTTAGTTCAACAGTCGACTTTTTTTTTGGCCCAACCACCGGATTTGCTAATTACCCCTGTGACGCCCATGCACTGGCCCAGCAATCAAGGAGCCTCAATCCTTACCACTAACACCAGTGAGGGGCATCCACATTGAGAAGGATAACAAATACACAGTAAAGTACAATTTCCCTTAAGAGCACACAGAGATCACAGGCAGTCTGGGGCTGTTTTCTCCCTTTCTCTCCAGATCCCCAATAAGACTCCCCACTGGCACAGCTATAGAGTGGGGTCCTTAGCCATGTCCTCCTAGCACTCACTCTGTCCAACCAGTGCTTCGTGTCCCTGCCCAAATAGCTGACACACACGCAAGCACACACACACACGCACACACACACTTTGAGATATGATTTATATACAACCACACAAACACTGCTGGGAAAGGCTGGCACATGTTCACTAGCTGTGCCCCCTTCTGTCCAGGCTATAAGGTAGTAATCACTGCCACCAGGACCCTTACTTATCAGCTACTAAAAAGGCCCTTATCAAAGGGTGTCCAATTATTACTGTGCAATAGTATTATCCAATTAGTAAGTGTGACCAAACCTTTTTAAGGCTTATTGGAGTGGTTTGGCTATATACATGCAATGTACTCTAGAGCTTAAATTATCTCTACACAAAACGGCCACAGTTGAAAAGTTTAAAAATATTTAATAATACATAATAGGAACACAAGACAATTCTTCTTACTACACAGTGCTAATCAAGAGTTCAGAGATCATAGAGAAATGCTTAAAATAATACAGTAGAATAGTTCTGACATCAATACAGAAAACTAGTCTAATCCTCCTATATCCTACCTATTTCTAAGACCGATACTAAAGTCCAAGATCCTGCTTACATACAGAGCACAGGCAGAATGCGGGTGAGTTGGATGTTTTCAAGACAAATGTAAAATGCTTTCTCTCTGTCTCTGAGAAAGTCCTTTACATTGATAATACAGCCTGCTGACTCATTTTAGATTACATCATTCTTAACAATTCTCTGGTTCACAGGCTGACAGAAACTCTACATTTACATCTTTCAGTAAGCTTGCATCTGGTCAGGAAACACAGCAATAAATAACATTATACATGTAAATTCTAGCAATTAACTCTGGTCTCAAAACAACAGGAAGAATTCCTTCATCCAGACATCTCTGCTCCGAGTTTTGAGATCAAACGATTATACAATGCTTGACTTATCATAGGTTCATAGGTTCATACTAGGCTATCTGCCCAAGGGCATTTATAAGCCTAGCCCATAGTTATGTGGCTTTCGCCACCCCTTTAGTTTGAATAAAAACTATGCCTATCATTTTTCTGTGCCTCTGTCAAGCAGTGACACTGAAGTAATCCCTGGGGTATATCTGCGATCTCCCATCCATTGGTCAAGATTCCTCTTGAACAAGGCCAGCGAGGTGCTCTGCCTCACATGTACCGGGATTTTGTTCCACAGCATAGGGAGTCTCTGGGTGATGAATCTGTCCCTCCAGCACGTTCTATTTATAACCGTGTCAAGGTTTAAGTCTCCGCCCTTGTGGTTCTGAGGGATCTAGATTTTTGAGGTGAAGCATATTCATCAAATCTGGGTTTGACATGGCCTTATATGTCAGGCACAGGTCACCTCTGAGCAAGCGGTATGAGACTGAATAAAGCTGGAGTTCTTTCAGTCGGGCAGCATAAGACATATTTTTGAGACCCTTTATCCTTTTGGTGAGGAACTTTTGGGGCCTTTCAAGCTGCATCAGGTGTCTGGTCAGATACATTCGAGCGGGCATTGTACTCAATCATAGGTCTAATGAGTGATGAGTACAGGGGACGACGACCTCCTTGATCTAGATGTGAATCCCTTCATGATCAGGTGGGCGATACAGAAGGTTTTCCTAACTACTTTAGCAACATGAGTGTCAAACGAAGACTACTGTCAACTTGGGTCCCCAGATCCCTGATGACTTTTCTGTGCTCAGTGGATTGTCACCTATATGGTAGCTAGGGGTAACCTTGTTTTTCCCGAAGGGTATGACTATGCATTTTTGGCGTTTAACTTCAGGCCATGGCTCTGGCACCAGTTATCCGTTTCTGTGAGGCCCTTCTGGAGGATATCTGTGTCAGATGTGTTTTCGACTATGGCCCAGTTTGCAGTCATCTGCAAACTTTGTCAGCCATAACCCTCCTGTGTTTGCTTGTACTTCAGAAAAGTAGATGCCGAACAAGAGTGGACCCAGGACTGAGCCCTGTGGGACACCACTTGTGACAGGCTTTGAGTCTGACATGGCTCCAGCAACTCTGACCCTGTGGGTTCTGTCGCTTAGCCAGTTTGCAACCCATCTTGTGATGTATGGGTTTACATTCAAGCTGATGAGTTTTTCGATGATACCTGAGTGGGGTATTGTGTCGAAGGCCTTTGCCAGGTCGAGGTAGGCTGTATGGACTGCCTTTCCCTCATCAATGGCCTTGGTGACTGTCTCGAAAAAGTCAACCAAGTTTAAGAGGCAGCATCTGCCTTTGACAAAGCCAAACTGGGTTGGATCCAAAGTCTGCAAGTTCCCTATGTCTTTATTTATGAGTTCCATTATGATCCTCTCCATGGCTTTGCAGATAAGGCTTGTCAAGCTAATGGGGCGGTAGCTTTCCTACAGCAGAGTGCACTGTTGTTACATTTTTGTAGTTCCACATCCAATACAGTCTTTTCACGTTTAATAAAACAAACCTGCGGTTTATATTAATATTTACAAATGACAGAATTATCTACAAATTTTATCTAGCTAGGCTGGCAGCCTTCACATATCTTCACAACCCCACATTTAACTTCTGCAATTATTTGCTCAAGCACCCTCTAAGAAGCCTTTTAATTAGCCATTGAGTTCCTGTATTTAAACAATGTTTTACGAGTTGGGTATACCCTGACAGATAAGTGAACATACCTCCAACCTTGCATAGTACAGCATGGATTTCCTGAACCTGAGCACAAAATAACTGCTGCGACTCCACAGAGGAACAAGTTCAAGTCTCACTCTTCCAATGACTCCTCGTCAGCCAGTACAACTGGAAGAATTTAAGCCCCTTTAACTTGATGAGGTTCCACCACATAGCTGACATATCTTTTCAAACTATCTTGAAGGAGCTCTTCAATGCTGATTGGAATCTATTCTTCCCAAAAGGAATAAATAGCACAACCTTTTGTCTGATTGCATATCCTTAAAGGAAAACTTCACCTTAGAACTCAAAAAAAAAATTTTTCATTGCATCTTTGTTTTCTGAGCTATTTTAATGCCTCAAAATCACTCAAAGTGTTTATTTTACAATTTTAATGCGTTTCCCTTAAAATGTGAGATGATGGGGCCTGCCTTGGTAACATGATCTTGTTTTCATGCTTTCATTCCTTCTTCCCACAATACATTTCAAGTCTTCCTTCTATGAGTCATGCTAGACATAAGTGGTGTTGCTTTCTCAAGCCACTAAAGCAAAATGGCAGGACTGTAAAGCACTGTCATCTAAACACATCATCTGTAACAGAGCTACTTCTATGCTTCCCTGACTACGCCTCATTTATGTGTTTTGTCAGAGCTTGTTCTATGCTATAAAGATGTTAGCTATTTCCAGTAAAAGAAAGTAGGTAAATAGCAAGTGTTTGTAAAGGGATTTTTTGTAGTTCTAAAAGAATTGACAGACCTTTCCCCACACTGTCATACTGAGGTGTAAAAATTCTCACTGCAGTAAATGATCCTTGCTGTACATTTACAGGTGACAAGTAGTAGGACTCAAAACTAAGTACGTTTGTTACTTCTCAGAGCCTTCAGTGGGGAAGTTTTTCTCTCATGTGAATGATGCAGAACTAAAATGTGCTTTACTACTTCCCCAATTATTTATGTCATGTTCACCTTTCTTTTCTAGTTTATATTTATTTATACTTCGGTAACCAGGAAAGTGAACTGGTCCCAGGACCCTTTTCAGCCACAACTTGGGTTACACTAGCAAAGATAACAAGCAATACATGCATTTAGCAATACAAAGAAAAAATTACTGAAAAGACATTGACAAACATTGCATGTGCAACACACAGCCAATGTGTGACAGCGAAGAAGTAAAACATTAAGCAACATTTACTAGAATGTATACATTAATAATGCCGGATTCTACTGTGTTTAGTTTATTATAAATAATGAATTGTAGGCACCCACATTGCTCCCGCGCGCACGCACACACACACACACACACACACTACATATATATATATATATATATATATATATATATATATGTATATACGCGTGTGTGTGTGTGTGTGTGTGAAATGGAGAACTAGATTGCATGCCTGTGTGTGTACTTCATATCCTTTAAAGAAAAACAAGTCAAAATGGAAATTTTGTTTAACTGTGCGTCTCTACACAAATACACACACACATACATATATGGGTCCCTATCAGTTGATAAAATGTTTGAAAACCCGAAGCTTTTGAATGGAGATCGAGGTACAGTTCGGATCAGGAAATTTACCCTTTTCCTCACTGTAGGGCGATCTCGGAGTTCATAGGTTCATACTAGGCTATCTGCCCTAGGGCATTTATAAGCCTAGCCAGAGTGTGTATGGCTTTCGCCACCCATATTAAATTAATTTTGCTATGCCCTTTTTCAAGGTTAGTATACTGTGCCTCTGTCTAACAGTGACACAGAAGTGATACCTGGGGTAAACCTACGATCTCCCATCCACTCATCAAGATTCCTCTTGAAGAGAGTCAATGAGGGACTCTGCCTAACCTGGACTGGGATTTTATTCCAGAGTGAAGGGAGCCTCTGGGTTATGAATCTGTCCCTCCAGCATGTCCTATTTATTTCAGTGCTGAAGTTCAAGTCCCTCGAGCGCGTAGCTCGATGGGATTTGGATTTTCTGAGGTGCAGCATGTCCATTAATTCCGGGTTGGACATGGCTTTATACGTCAGGCACAGATCGCCTCTGAGCAGGCGGTATGCCACTGAGTAGAGCTGGAGTTTCTTTAACCGGGCAGCATACGGCATCTGTTTGAGCCCCTTGATCCTCTTGGTGAGGTACATTTGTGGTCTTTCCAGTTGCTGCAAGTGTCTGGTAAGGTACATCCCAAAAGGGGCATTGTACTCAATTATGGGCCTGATGAGGGATGAGTAAAGAGGCACGATGACCTCCCCTGATCTAGATGTGAATCCCTTCATGATTAGGTGGGCTATATAAAATGTTTTTCTAATCACTTTGGCCACGTGGTTGTCAAATGACAGATTGCTATCAACTTGGGTCTCCAGGTCCCTAATTACTTCTTCTGTACTTAATGGATTACCACCTATGTGGTAATTTGTGGGCACTTTGTTTTTGCCAAAGGGGATGACTATACACTTTTTGGCGTTTAGCTGGAGGCCATGGCTCTGGCACCAGTTGTCTGTTTCTATGAGGCCCTTTTGGAGGATGCTTGTGTCGGCTGGAGAGTCTATTATGGCGCCCAGTTTGCAGTCATCTGCGAACTTGGTCAGCCACAGTCCTTCCATGTTGGCCTGTACCTCCGAGAAATATATAACGAACAAGAGAGGTCCCAGGACTGAGCCTTGTGGGATGCCACTTGTAACTGGTTTGGAGTCTGACATGGCTCCAGCTATTCTAACCATGTGGGTTCTGTCCTTGAGCCAGTTTGCAACCCATCTAGTGACATAGGGGTTTATATTTAAGCTGGTGAGCTTATCTATAATGCCTGAGTGGGGTATTGTATCAAAGGCTTTTGCGAGGTCCAGGTAGGCTGTGTGGACCACCTTCCCCTTGTCAATGACCTTGGTGACTGTTTCAAAGAAATCGACCAGGTTCAAGAGGCAGGATCTGCCCTTAACCAAGCCGAACTGGGTAGGATCCAGTGTTTGCAGGTCCCCAGTATCTTTATTTATAAGGTCCATGATGATCCTTTCCATAGCTTTGCAGACCAAGCTAGTGAGACTTATGGGGCAATAGTTTCCAGGATCCGTTGAGGCACCACCTTTGTAAAGAGGGACCACTGTTGCTGTAAGCCACTCTTTGGGTACACATCCTGTAGTAAGGCTGAGATTGAACAGTAGTTTTAGGTTTGGGTTTAGCTCCTCTTGGAGTTCATGTAGGACGCAGCCCGGGACACCGTCTGGTCCCATTGATGCTGTGTTTCTTGCTTTGGAGAGGGCAGCTCTTACCTGAGCATCTGAGATGTCAGGGGGGGGCAGCATTCTGCTGGGATAGATATTAGCCCTTTTGGTGGGGAGGGGGGGAGAAGTTTGCGCTGAACCGGTCAGCTAGGATGTTGGCAATGTCTGTGGGTTCGGTGTATTTTTTGTCATTTTGGACCAATTCTGAGCATATCTGGGAATTCCCACCCAGGTTCCTAACATAACTAAAGAAAGCCTTGTGATTATCCTTAGTGTCCTGTGCAATTTTTCTCTCGAAGCTGGCCTTAGACGATTTTATGAGTGCCCGTAGTTTTTTGCTAATACTGATCAGAGATGCCTTCCCTTTTTGGGATTTTGCTCTATCATGTAGTAGCTTCCTCCTTCTATTGTATAGTTTGTTTATGGCTGGGGTCCACCAGACAGGACATCTGCCTTTGGAGGACTGGGTCTTGGTTTTATTTGGGATTGCATGATCCATGCATTCCTGAAGGTGTTCATAGAATGCATTTATAAAGGATTTTGTGGTCTGGGCCATATTATCCACAGGCCTGGGGGCTTTGAAGGATTCCACCTTGGTTTTGAGGAGTGTGAAATTTGCTTTAGAGAAGTTTTTCACTGTGGTTTTCTGGGCATGGGGTGGGGTCGGGATGTGAATATCCAGTGAGATTAGTTTATGGTCTGATCTTACCAGTGAGGGATACACTTCTGGTCTGGAGCATAGAGTCCCCATGTTGGTGATGATCAGGTCCAGTATGTTTTCCCCTCTTGTGGATGTGGTAACAAGTTGTTCCATAGCATTTGAGTTTATAAATTCTAGGAACCTTTGGGCTAGGGTGTTGGAGCTAGAGTAATGCTCCCAGTCTATGGTTGGGTAGTTGAAGTCACCCAATATAATGGTGTTTGGAGAGACCTTCATATTTTCCAGTGTTCTCAGGAAGGCCGAGTGGGGTTCCTGGGTTTGGGAGGGTGGTCTGTAGCAGGCTATAAACTGGAAGGCAGTTTTACCCACTGTTAGTTGCACATGGATAGTCTTTGATGCTTCGTGCTGTGCCACCAACCTGGAGGTGTGGGTATCTTTGACGAATATTGATACTCCCCCCTCCTTTTGTGGTTCGGTCCAAGTTTTGGGGCCGAAAAGCATGGTATGAGGTATAACCTGGAAGTGCTAGGGTGCTCTCGAGAGCCTTGAACCAGGTTTCTGTTACTGCACAGATATCGATGTTCTCCATGCTAAGGAGAGTTTAGAGTGCGTGCATCTTGAGGTTTAGACTTCTGGCGTTGAGTAGCATTACTCTTGGTTTCTTATCCCTTGTGATACCTATGGAGCTGGGTTTGTCTTTTGAGCCTTGCCTAAAAAAGGCACTATGGGGGTAGCAAGAGCCTTTGCCAATATCCGAAAGCCCAGGGGTGACAGGTGCAAGCCGTCCCTAGCGAAGCGTCGTGGCTTGTCGAGCATGTCATCCCAGGCTGACAGGCATTGGATCCCCTTTGAATGACACCAATACTTAAGCCAATTGTTGAAATTGATAATCTTGTCTTCATACTGTGGCATCATTCTTGGTGAGGGTAAGATGCTACTCAAGGTCAGGGTCATACCGGCCTGGGCTACATGCTCAGAGAGCTCCTCTATGTCTCTTTTCATGTAGTCCAGGGAGGTACGTCTCAGGTCATTCACACCAGCATGGACAATGACTGAGTCATATTTGTACTTGCCTTGGAGTGACCTAAGTGCTTGTGTTATGTGGCGGATCCTAGCGCCCGACAGGCAGCTCACCGTGACCTTCTCCTTGTTCAGCCTGGTGAGTGGGACGTCAGTGTGCCTGATGATAGAGTCACCTATTACAAGTGTATCAAGTGTGTTGTTTAGCCTTAAGGGCTGTGACTGGTCGGCACACTGGCTTTGTGAGCTATGTGTTGCACGTGTTTTGTTTTGGGGTAGCGGTTGCTTGGGTGTCTGCTTTGGAGGTCTCTGCTGCTTAGGCAGATTTTTATTTAGAGCCTCCAAGTATGTTTTTGTGTGTTTATGTGTTTGGTTTGCTGTCATGGTAGGTCTATGTGAGACTGGAATTGTAGTGAGTGTGGTTTCCTTCTCCTCCTGACTGGTTACGCCAGTACTGAGTTGAGAGAGCTTAGCCTCCAGTTTGGCTATATGGTTGCATCTCTCACATGTGTTGGAATTTGTTGGGAGGAGGAGAGGGTTGTCTGTGTACATGAGGCAGTTGTAACATTGCCTCAAGACTCCCAGATTCACCAGCTGAACTGGAGAGGAGATTAACAACTGACCTATGAACATGCTAGAATAGTATTGGGAATTTCTTTATAATTGAAAAAAATGGCCAATGGGGAGCAAGGTACTCCAGGGGGAGTTTGTGAGGGTGTAGTGCTTTTAATTTTTTAGTGCTGACTTATATAATTGCTTTAGTGAGCAAGTGCCAGGTAACTTAAATGCAAAAATGACAAACAGTAACTTTCTTTCAAGTGAAACAAGGAAATAAGTACAGTAAGCAATGCAGATATCACTAGGGATCCACAGAAGCGTTGAAAAGCCGCGTTTTAGGTGGAATTAGCTTTTCAGGGAAATAACAAGCATACAAAGAAAACTAGATTCAGCAGGCATGGATCTAGTCTATGCTACAGCAAACAAGGTGTACCAATTACATTAAGAAATAGTTCAAATATGCAGGCACTATAAGCCTTTAACCAGAAATTCCCAGCTCAGAAGGGCAGAGTCCAGCCTCTTCTCCCACAAGAGTGCAGACCATGAACCTTCTTAATGTAAAATAACTGGCCTGAAGCCCTGATGCTTAAACCAAAACTAATACACTTTTAGAAAGACACTGAGCCCTCAATCAGCAGTTCCCAACTTAGAAGGATGTAAGCTACCTGTCCTGCCACCACAGTGCAGCCCACAGACCTTCCTAATGTAAAACAACTGGTCTAAAGCCCAAGTGCTTAAACTAAAAGGCTTAGAATAAGTTACACCAAGCAGTAATAAATACAATTGAGTACTTTTAAGATGACGCAAAAGCAAAATAAAGTAGGAAAAAACACAAATACAGTAAAAGCAGATACATTTTTTTTTTTTTAGTGGAAAGAGAGAAAGGAAAGAGAGAAAGGAGTACCCGAAACTAAGCTAATTGGCCTTCTCAAATGTTCTCCCTGTACTGGGTAGAATGAGGTAATGACACTAGACTGGGAGGAGGGTCCCAGACAGGGTTGCCAGACGTCCCTATTTGGGCGGGACTGTCCCGAGATCAGTAGCCTGATCCCGAGTCCCGCCCTGCCGGTTTAAATCCCGGCCAGCCTCCACTTTGTTTGTTTTGTTTTTTTTTTTTTTTTTTGATTGACCCGTATACCTGGCATACGGGCCAATCAAAAATTGCTAAACACGGAGCTTCTTGTGTTCCGCATTAAAACACGAGAAGCTCCGTGTTTATTTTGATTGGCCCATATGCCGCATACGGCCAATCAAAAGCTAAACACGGAGCTTCGTGTTTAATGCGAACTGCAATGCATTAAACACGAAGCTCAGTGTTTATTGCAGGCAGAGTGAGCTAGCTCAGTTCTTTAATGCGGAACTGTGTTCCGCATTAAAGACCTTTTTTTTTGGTCTTCAGTTGCCGAAGACCTTTTTTTTTTTTTTTTGGTCTTCACTTCGTGAGAGACCTTCTATTTTTTTTTTGTCCCTACCTGGGTTGCCGGAAATCTGGCAACCCTGGTCCCAGATCAAATTTACACTAGGGGCGGGCAACTGCAAAGCCACCAACTATAACAATGAGGTGCTTAGTCTAAGCTGTAGTCCAGGTGACCTCAGTCAGCCAATGACCTCAAACAATTCTCTCTCACAGAAATGACTGATGGCTTTGGCCAAACCAATGTCTCTGAATATGTGCTCAGACACACAGCCTCCACAAACACTAGGCCCAAATACAAGCCTGAATATAGAAATGCTACAAATATCCCCACTACTTAGAACAAACTGCAGAAATGTTTCACAGCTGAAAAGCAGCAGTGAGCCTTTAAATGAAAGTCTTAAACAGCTAAAGGAGCCTCTAGAAAAAAAGAGTTTACTGTAACCAGTTATCAGAAACAAACAACCCAACAGATGCTTAATAAAGGTGGACAATTTCCAGTTAATACCTCACACACAGTGAAACTAGCTAGAAAAATACACAGTACACAAAGTGCTATAAATAACAAAGAAATAAAGAACAAAATAAACAAAAACAGGATACTTAATGTTATATATTATAGCTCCGTTTCCTCAGTGTCCTTCCTTGATCAGTTCACTGTGAAATGGCAGAGCATTCACAACTGAACTTCTTAGGTAACAGAAAGTTGAAACCTGAGACAGCTTTTAAGAAAGAAATCTCAAAAGAACCAATGAGGTGCTTAGTCTAAGCTGTAGTCCAGGTGACCTCAGTCAGCCAATGACCTCAAACAATTCTCTCTCACAGAAATGCCTGATGGCTTTGGCCAAACCAATGTCTCTGAATATGTGCTCAGACAAACAGCCTCCACAAACACTAGGCCCAAATACAAGCCTGAATATAGAAATGCTACAAATATCCCCACTACTTGGTATATAAAATTTGCAGGGAGTGTGGGCGGTGCAGCCTTCAACGTGAGCAGTGCAGGAGGGCTTCCCCCTTGCAAAAATTTAAAAAAGGTAGATTCTTGTGTGTGTGTGTGTTTTTTTTTTATGTTTGAGTTTTTGAAACTTGATCGTATGGCCTCAACCATCTGAATTTTGAGTTTCTGAAAACATCATCTTACATAGACCTATACACATTATATTATCAATATAATCTGTGTGTGTATAAACATGTATGTAGCATGTAGAATAGTATACATGCGATGGAATACTGTTTAAATACATGTCTGACTGTGTGCATTTAAACACAGTTAAGTACTTCTGATTTCCTTTTCTTAATGTTTTTAATGCAAGACCACACAGTAAACGTACGTTAAAGTAAATTCAACTGTATATTATGACTGCCATCAATGATCACATTTCCCTTGTGGACTACAAAATGCTCATGCACTATAACAATGTAAGGATTGACTCCAAGTCCGTGAGAATCTCTTACCATGGATCTGCGTGTACTAGATATGCATCCTGCTTTGGGAGGATTTCACAAAAAAGCATAAAATACCTTCTTAATGAACATTATCAGTGCATCTAGTTGACAGGGCTGCCACTCTCCTTCAGCAGTTCTCTCCTGTGTGTGTGTGGGCGGGGGGCTGAAAATGATAAATGTGTTGATACTTTACAAGAAAAAATATTTTCTGACTTTGCTCTAAATGTCACAGAATGAAATCTTTGATTATAAATTTAAACTATCTTAACATATAAATTATTATAAATAACCAACATTTAAAGCTTAGCATTTCAATACTGTGTTGCTGCTTATGTAAATTTGTCAGAAGAGGTGACAACTCTTACCATTGTGCCTCAGCAGCATTTAAATAAAACAAAGGTTGGGCAGAAACACTAGACACCATGGATAACTGTTACCATTGTGCCTTAACAGTATTTAAATAGACATAGGTTGGGCAGAAACACTATACACCTGGGATAACTCTTACCATTGTGCCTCAGCAGCATTTACTGACCTAACTGCTTGCTATGAAAGGGGAGTATTAGGTTCTCCTCCTCTCTGCCATAAAAACAGTGGAAAACAGTTCCACAGCTTTCTTTTTGTTTATATCAGCTGATGTGTTCCTCACGCTATCAGGATTAATTGCCAATCTAAGACTGACAGCAGATTTAACTGTGTCTGTGATATGTCATGCAGGTGGAAACCAATTCCTCTGCAAAGTTTGTGAGAAATTAAGCTTTAAAAAAAAAGTAGGCGGGCTTTTCCTTCCTTTGATTCCAATGCAAAGAAATAAGTTTTAAAAAGTACAAGCAGGTTTCTGGTACCTACAGCATACTGGAACCATATTGTAGGGGGAAAAGAAACTTGAGGATTGAGTTAAACTGTAGGACAGGGTGGAGTTTTCCATTAAGGCCCTCAATGTACAGCCATTCTTGACTTTTTGTTACAATTGTGCATGAGCTATCTACCCTTTACAACTCCATAAGTTCCCTAAGCTTAGTCTTCAAATTTAAACATTAAAAGGTTACCGTATGACAGTATATAGCACTCAATATAAAAAATAATCATAAAAAGTTAACCTGTATATAAAACAAGAGGTCTTCGTACTAAAAGCACCATACCTGTATTACCTGATTTAAATGGCAATGTTATTTCTTTCACACAGAACTTTATTGATCACATTCAAGACTAGTATCCTAAACTCCACAATCTAGAATATACTAATCAGATAAATAACTGGAGATTTTTAGGCTATTAAACTATTGAAGAAAGATCGATCACTTGGGTTAGATGTATTTACTGCAGAACTTTATAAAATATGTGGATAAATTAGCAGTGAATTTAGTAAAATTCCTATGTATTACAACATCCCTCAAGTATAACAGTGTTGGTACTATGAGTGGACAAAATTAAGGCTGGAAATCAATGTACAAATATTACTAATTATATGTCCACTTTGATATTAAATATAAGTTGTAGAAAGCACTTTGACTGTTGCCATCATTTATGAAAGCACTTTTACATGCAGCATTTATAAAGTCTATCAGGATGTTCAAAAATACTCAGCTAACATAGCTGTGTGATCAGTCTTCACAAAGACTTTACTGTGACTGACAAATGCTGCCTGGTAATCTTGTGACTTACAAATCTAAACTCACAGTACTAAGTACACATACTATTAGAAAAACTATAAATTATGTTCATTAGGTTGTTGCTGGTTACAATACACAATCCTCATTATCTTTACTGCTATACTAAAAAGTCTTTCGGCTTTTCCCGGTTAGGGGTCGTCACAGCGGAACTCTGGTCCGCTAATGACTGGCAGTGGATTGTTACAGTGCCGAGTTGCCAGCCTGACACCCAACCTTCAAAGAAGGCACACCCATTCACACTTTCACCTACCAGCATGTCTTTATACATCAGCTGCGGGGAGGAAATGCAGACTCCACACAGAAAGCGCTCCAGCCGAGAATCAAACGGGTGAACCTCTTGCTGTGAGGCGACAACGCTAACCGCTGCACTACCGCAGCCTCATAACAACTCTAAATACAAATCAGATCAGTGATATGTCCTACGTTTTTCAGCTTTGATAAGTTTTAGTATTTGGAATCCATTGGAATTCTGCAAAATTTGAGCTATTTTTCTGCCCACTTTCCTAATCGCTCTCCTATCTATAGCAGTTTTCACTGGACAACTGGTACTCAGTCTGACTTTACTTCCAAATGCATTATGGGATCACTCTTGTTATGCTGGTACTTGTGAAGATTTCCTAAACAGCACTACTACTATCATAGTTCCAACAAATAACTGTAGTTTAGTGTTTTCTCAGCTTGTGGACTAGACCCATTGTCTAGGAGATGGCTTTACTTTCCTCTATACAACTGACCCATGCATTCCATGAAAAGAACTTAGTTCAGTTGCTCGACCAATAAATAACATTTTCTGTCAATCCTGTCATGATTGCTGGATTCTAACCATCTCCTCTGTACATTTCTGAGGGTCTTTTGAAATGGTTATTTGTAGCAATACTTGAGTTTGTTCTTTCTTTCTAGCATCTGTTTTACCTTGTTTTGATTCTCTGGCATTAATATGGAAGGGGAAGCTGGTAATTTGCTCTTTATCTACCCATCTGTAACAGAGCTATGGAACAATTTTATCTTCTAAAATGCAAGATGACAATCATAACCACTATGCAATAATTCTTTTTTGCCAGATTTGTTGCTCTTTGGGCAGTTCTATCCACACATTTATTTGACAGTGGGTATTCTAGACTTGTAATTACATGGTTAAACGCCCAATGGGGTCCGAATAGAGAGATGAAAAGTCAGCAAGCAAAGGAGAGTAGCAGTGCTGAAACTGAATTCATTCTCAAGTCTTGGTGAGTATCTTTCACAAGGTGGACCCTGTTTTCACAAAATCTCACCAAAGCGACACATATATAGAAACTGTATTTATATTGTACATATCATGGATAGAAGTAGGTCAAAAAAACTAAGAAAAGATAGCTGGGTGCACAAGACCCAAGATAAAAAAGTGCCCAATCCTGGTAGGCGCACTGGTGCCACGACCAGAAAAGATGACAGTGTAGAATCCTCAAAATACAGAAACATTCCTACAATGGGGCCGGGCCAGGCCAGGCTCAGGGGGAGGATGGCCCCCTCCCTCTGTTGTAGAAGGAAGCAGTCCACAAAAATTGATAAGCCAAAGAAGAGCTATATAAAGACTATCAAGTGGACTACTGAGGATAAGAAAGAAATTATGTATTGTTACTATTATGCAAAAAGCCCAGAATTTCTAGACACAAGATATACAAAACAATTAAGAGAGAAATTAGCAGAAAGAAAAATACTTCTGCAAGAAAAACTGTCAGAAGCTTCAAATGAAAATGTTGTTGTTGTGTCTTTCGGCTTTTCCCGGTTAGGGGTCGCCACAGCAGAAAGTACAGTTTTGTACCTACCATAAATGTAGATGTTCGAGTGCATACCCTGCTGCAATCATCACACTTGGGTTATCCTGCCATCAGGCGGTCCCGCAGTCGGCCCGAATTCCAAAGTCTTGATCCGGCATCGGTTGCTGTCGCTTCTTCCCTGACGTCAGAGCGCCAGGGGTATATCTGAGGCATCCGACACCATTTTCTTCAGTTTTTCTTGCCCCAGATGTCAGGTGCCCCTAATAGGTAGGCAAAAGATATATATATATATATATATATATATATACATATACATATAGCTATATGGAAAAAATAAAAGAAAACCCTTAGGCACAAGCAAATACACCACAGAGGTAGTAAAGAATAGAGTGGTAGAGATAAGTTCAGCTAGTTCAGAGGGGATGGAGGGTGGGTAACCTGGACTGCAGCAGGGTATACACTCGAACATCTACATTTATGGTAGGTACAAAACTGTACTATGTTCATCGTGTTACCCTGCTGCAGTCATCACGCTTGGGTAGAATCCCAAAGCTAAGGATGGGAGGTGGAGTCAAACAGGGTTAGAGGAGGCTAGAAGGTCTTGCAAAACTGCAGTGGCGAAGCCAGCTCTAGTCTTAGAGTAAAGTGGTAAGTGGTAATATTTGGTGAAGGTGTGTACTGAACTCCCAAGTTGCAGCTTCCAGAATATCCTTGGTTGGCACCCCCCTGAGGAAGGCTGCAGATGTAGCTGCTGCCCTGGTACAGTGGGGCCTTATTGTAGCAGGAACTGGTTTTCCATGGTGGGTGTAGCAAAAATGTATGCAAAGTCCTATCCATTTGGAAATGGTTTGTTTTGAGATAGCCTTTCCTTGTGATGCTGTAGCATAGGATACAAAAAGATGGTCAGATTTTCTGAAAACCTTAGTTTTATCCAAGTAGTAACATAGCTGCCTGTGAATGTCCAAGGAATGCAGGAGTCTTTCTCCTTTGTTCTGTGGATTTGGAAAGAAGGTGGGTAAATGGATGGTTTGATTTAGAGCCACACTGGATACCACCTTAGGCATAAAGGAGGGGTTAGTTCGTAGGGAAACTCTGTCTTGATGAAAAATGAGGAAAGGCTCTACTGCCATTAGTGCCTGAAGCTCTGAAACTCTTCTAGCTGAAGTGATTGCTAGCAGCAGCGCAGTCTTCCACGATATAAACTTTAAGTCAGCTGAGAAAGCTGGCTCAAAAGGAGGTAGCGTGAGTTTTTCCAGAACAAAGTTGAGGTCCCAAGTAGGTGTTGGTGCTCTCCTGGGAGGCCTAATGTTCTTGGCCCCTCTGAGAAACTGCCTTAAGAGTGGATGTGAAAATAAGGGAGGATCCGTGTTGTAGTGAGCAGAAATGGCTGAGGCGTGGATTTTAATAGATGAAAAAGAAAGCCCTTTGTGTAACATCTCAGTTAGATATTGCAGAATCTGAGGTATGTCAGGCTGAAGGATATTTTGGCCTTTAGCTTGGTTCCAGGCGCAAAACCTTTTCCATTTGTCTGAGTAGGCTTTCCTGGTGCTGGGCCTCCTGGCCTCCAGAATAACTTCCATAACAGCTTGTGAGAGAGGAGCTGGCTGGTTGCTTAGGTGATTTGCCATGCAGCCAAGTTTAAGGTTTTGAGCTGGCTGTGTAGAATTTGACTGTCTTGCTGTGTGAGCAGGTGGGTAATTTGTGGTAGAATCCATGGTGGGCCCTGGGCCATATTCCTTAATAGTGGGTACCAGTGCTGGCGTGGCCAGTCTGGGGCAATGAGCATCATTCGGGGTCTCTCCATCCTGACTTTCAGTAGCACCTTTGTGAGAAGGGGTATTGGAGGAAAGGCATATACTGTTAGCATTTTCCAACTGAATGAGAGTGCGTCCACTTTCCAAGCTTGATGGTGAAAAGTCCTTGTGCAAAACTTTGTTAGCTGATAGTTTTGAGGGCTGGCAAACAGGTCTATGTCTGGGAGCTCCCATTTTTGAGTTATCATTGCGAATACTTGCGGATCCAGTTTCCACTCGTGGGGATCCATGATGTTTCTGCTTAGGTCATCTGCCAATGTGTTCTTTTTTCCTGGCAGAAATTGAGCTTGTAATTGAACTTGGTAAGCCAGTGCTGTGTTCCACAAGGTCATTGCTTGCCTGCATAGAGGGTAGGAGTGTGTACCCCCTTGTTTGTTTATGTACCACATTACTGTGATGTTGTCTGTCCTTATGATAAGCTGTCCTGGATGCAAGAGGTCCCTGAAGGCTGTCAGAGCATTTTGTACAGCTAGCATTTCTTTTTGATTGATGTGCAGATTCCTTTGATCTGCTGTCCATAAGCCTTGAACGCACCGTCCTGCCATGTGTGCCCCCCAGGCGTAGTCCGATACATCTGTTGTCATAGTTTGCCTGGCTGGGGGTAGGGTGAAAGGCTGACCCTTGTTGAGGTGACAAGCCTATGACCACCATAGAAACTCCTGTTGAAGGCAGGGAATGAGATTTATCATTGCTTCCAAGCTGTGGCTGTGTTGAGTCCATACGCTTTTTAGGTACCATTGTAATTTCCTCATATGCAGTTTTGCAAATGGTATTAGTAGTATCCAAGATGCCATGAAGCCCAAGGCCTGCAGAATTTTTCTTGCAGGGAGTTGGGTCTTTGTTGCCATTGTTCTGAAGTACTGAGTTAATTGTAGTTGTTTGTCTGGTGTCAGATAAGCCATCTGGGCCATTGTATTCAAGCTGGCATCCAGGAATGTCATATTTTGTGAGGGCACTAGTTTTGATTCCTTTTCGTTTACTGTGTACCCTAGGCAACTTAGAAGATGTCTTACAAAAGCCAGGTGTTGTAAGAGAATGTCCTTGCTTTCTGCTTGGATGAGACAGTCGTCCAGGTATGGCTATATTTGAATTCCTTTCTGTCTACAGTATGCAATTACTGGCGCCAGGCATTTTGTGAAGACCCTGGGCGCAGTAGATAAGCCAAAGGGCAGTGCAGAGAATTGGTAATGGGTTGAACCTGCAATGAAACGGAGGTATCTTCTGCAATTTTGTCTGATAGGGACATGCAGGTATGCCTCCTTGAGGTCCAACGTTACTAGGCAAGCTTTCTTGCCCAACATGGGCATAAGCTGCTGTAGTGTTAGCATCTTGAATTTGGGTACTTGCAAGAAGGTGTTTAAAATTGAAAGGTCCAGAATGGGTCTCCAAGCATTGTCCTTTCTGGGGACTAGAAAGAGCCTTGAGTAAAATCCTTGGCCTTGCTCCTGTGTAGGTACCAGCTGAATGGCTCTCATGTCCATGAGAGCTGTAATTTCTTTTTGTGCCTCTGCCCATTGATTTTGTGGCAGGTTTTGGCATTCCTTTTATCCTTGGCAAGGTGTGGAAATGGAATCTATATCCATGTGAGATAATGTGTAGGACCCATTTGTCCTTTGTGACGATGCGCCAGTTGTCTGCAAAAAGTGCTAATTTTCCTCCCAAGGGAGCTGCTAAGAGGGTTTTGCTTGGCAGTTTGAGGTTTAAGTCATTGTGTTTGCCTTCTAGTGGTTTGGGACCTGTCTTCTCCTCCCTTCTGTGCTGTAGTGCCCCATTGGCGAGGTTTGTAAGGGATTTGTGCCTGTCCTCTGCCCCTTGGGTGCCTGTATTTACCCCTCTGTGGTCTGCCAGAAGCTGGAAAGGACCAATTTTTTGTTGGCCAATTTCTGCTGAAGCGTGGGGGCTGTACCTGTAAGAAATCTTTGACCGTCTGCATAGATTTTGCCTTATCCTCCATTTTCTTTAAAACCTCCTCTGCTTTAACACCAAATAAAACATCCTGCTGTAAGGGTGCATCCAGTAACTTTGCTTTAACATGATCAGGCAGAGATTGTTCCTTTAACCAAGCATGCCTACGTATAACAGACCCAGTAACAGCTGCTCTAGAGGTAGCTTCCAAGGCATCAAAACCACATTGTAAAGTATGTTTGCCCACCTGTTCAGCTGCATGCAACAGATCTTGCATTTCCTTGAATTCAGACTGTTGAGGGTGCGTGCCCATCTTTTGTTTTATTTGAGACATTAGGAATTGCTGGTATTTAAGCATGTGAAATTGACAATTTAGTGCTCTCATAGCTAGAGTAGTGGAGGTGTAAACCTTCTTCCCCCACCTATCTAGTGCTCTGGAGTCCCTTTCTGAGGGTACAGGATTTTTAGCCATAGAAGCCTTAGCCCCTTTGGGACCCTGGGAGATTGTCTCTGGATCAGCAGCAGGGCTTTTGTAAAGGAATTTGTGTGAGTCAGGCACTCTATAGTATCTATCCTGTTTGGCTGGAGCAGGAGGCAGAGAATCTGGATTTAGACTAGATTCTAAGAAGACATCATCCACTATGTCCAAAACTGGGGGTATAGCAAGTGGTCTGTGCTGGGGGAGTAACAGAAACTCTCGGAGCCTTTTCTTTGAGTCAGAGAAGTCCTGACCTTCCCAGTGGAAATGTTCCCTCATGGTGTGTAAGGTTTCCCCAAAGGAGTAATCTTCAGGGGGAGAAGCTGAGGGAATGGAGTCTTCAGCATCAGAATCTTCATAAGGGGGAAAGGAGTAATCCTGTTCTTCAGAGGAGCCTGAGGAAACAGACACCTGATCAGAGGAGGCATAATCCTCCTCTTGTCTAGGCCTTTTGTCGGGGGGGGGGGGTTTGGGAACCCCTGATCAAAGAAATCAAATCTTAAGCCATTTTAAGCATCTGTTTCTTAGGCATAGTGCCCTGACCTGGAGACTGAAGTGTAGGCTTTTTTGGTTTTAGAGGAGTCATAAGCTTAGCATAAGATTTTATGGTGAGGGTAGTCGGTCTGAAGACACCTTCAGAAACCAAAGGTGTTTCTGCAGCACCGGCTTCCCCTACTGCAATGTCGTCGGTAGGGCCTAAGGAAAACGGCTGCGTCTGCCAAGAAATCTCTGCTGGGGGATCCAATGCGGTCTGGGGATCCAATTCAGCAGTAGCCAGGGGCTGCGTAGGCACCTCACTGAAAACCAGAGAGCCGGCGACCGGGCCAGCCGAGGCCTCTGAGTCTGGTTTGGATCTAGGCTGCCTGTCCTTATCCTTACGTTTTTTATGCACGCCGGTAGTCGGTTGCTCCGACAGCATAGTGTAATTAAATTTTCTACCGAAGTAGTGTCGTGCGAAATCAAAGCGACGCTTTATAGTTCGCTTATTGAACCTAGGACAAAACCGACAACCAGTGACGTCGTGGTCTGGGCCTAGGCAAGGTATACAAAAAGAATGAAAGTCCTTATGAGGTATTTGCTTCCCACAAGAAATAAAATTGTTAACTTTTTCTGACATCAGACTGAGGCAAGAAAAGGTTCCCCAATGGGGTACTTAGCTTTGAAGACTTCGGACTGAAACTCGATTTGAAAATCTCAGGTGTCGGCCGACCGGCACTTGCGAACTGCTTCTGCTTCGGGCACCGCGCGGCAAGAAAGACTGAAGAAAATGGTGTCGGATGCCTCTGATATACCCCTGGCACTCTGACGTCAGGGAAGACGCGACAGCAACCGACGCCAGACCAAGACTTTGGAATTCGGGCCGACTGCAGGACCGCCTGACGGCAGGATAACCCAAGTGTGATGACTGCAGCAGGGTAACACGATGAACATCTCCAGTCTGCTAATGATTGGCAGTAGATTTTTACATGTCGAGTTGCCAGCTCTGACGCACAACGTTCAACGAAGGTATGCCCATTCACGCATGTCTCCACACAGAAGACGCTTTAGCTGAGAATTGAACAGGACAACATCTTACTGTGAGGCGACAACGCTACCGCAGCACCACCACTGCAGTCAAGATTCAAATGAAAATGTGTGTTCATTAATACAACAGATTTGTGAGAAACAGTATACAGATCAAGAAACCTTCATCTGTTTGGAAAAAGAAGCATCTGAGGAAGTGCGAAAATATAAACAAAACCAAGAGATATTTGAAAAGTATAAAAAAGAAATATGGACATGGGAAAGAAAGAGATTTGACATGGTGCAATATTCATGCAAAGGAGAAAGCCAAATAAATCAATGTAAAGAAGGCAGCCCCAACGATATTTGAAGAGTAATACAGGCAAAGGCATCCAGATATGGAAAATTTCACAATAAAAAAATAATACCACAAAGATGGAATGTAGAAAGGAAGATCAGTAAGGTAGAAGTTAAAAAATAAAAGTTGAAGTTATGGAATTCCTGTGAAGTGAAGGATTTGATGTAAAACGTCTAACACAGGTTACATCACAGCAGGATGGAGCGAGTCCCCAAAGCAGGGAGAAACAGGAAGATCAAGAAACATCTGAAAAAGAAATATATGGACATGGGAAGGAAAAAGAGATTCAATATGGTGTAAAATTTATGCAAAGGAGAAAGCAAAACTAACCAATACAAGAAGAGCAGCACCAAAGACATTTGAAGAGAAATACAGACAAAGGAATCCGGACATGGAAAACTTTACAATACAAAAAACAAGACGACAAACAATACAAGTAGAAAAGGAGATTAGTAATGGCGAAGTTAAAGAAATAGAAACTGAGGTTATGAAGTACCTGTAAAGTGAAGGATCTAGTATAGAAAATCTAATTTAGAAAGCACCACAACAGGATAGAGTAATGGATATCCAAATTAAGGGGAAACCAGTGGAACAGGAAACAACTGGTCAGGTGCCATATGAAGATAATTTGGAGGCTTCCACAGGAAACCATTATAAACATTCACTTTAAGATAGACAGCAAGGGAAGGAACAGAAAACTGTGGAAACTCTGATGCAGTCAATGTTGAGGAGTGATAGACCAGTGAGTTCCCATATGATAGAACAACGGACGGCATAGGATGAAATTGATGAGACTGTTTCACAGGAAAATGCTATAGAACTTTCTACAGAATGCCCACAGGAATTGGAAAACATGGGATGTGCCCTCAGTTTGGAAGAAAATGAGCTAAGAGAAGAATTGCTTGATTTAATAGACAGATATATGAAGATCAATGAAAGAAATAGACTGCAGAAGGTTAATAAAACCCAAAAAGTCAAATGTCTGATAAAACAAATGAACACAGTAATTAGGACTGTTCATAGAGAGCCATGCGATATAACAAAAGTAAACAGGAGATATTACTGTGCAGTTAAATTAATAACTGATAAAGTTCTACCACAAGAACACAGGGTAGTGAGGAAAAGGAAGGGGAGAAATCGAATACCATCTTGGAAATATTGAATAGAGAAAATTATAACGCAATTAAGACGAGAAGTATCACTGTTAGAAGACTATAGAAGAGGGAATAGATCAACAAAAATACTAACAAAGATAGGTGTGATAAAAGCAATGCACAATATTACAACAGATCAGGATCTATCATAGACTACCGCAAATAACAAGCTAAAAATTTCAACACAGGTGGAAAAACTTAGAAGAAACGAAGATAAATATAAAGGAAAAGTGTAAAATAAGCAATTTATTGATGACCCAAAAAGGATTTATAGAGAACTGGGAAATAAGGTAAAAGGAACTGAAAGATCGCCGAAAAAAGAAGAAATAGATATATTTTGGAGAAGTATCTATGAAGATCTTGTGGAACATAAAGACCCTAAATGGATAAAAAAGTAAAAGAAAGACTAAGAAGTTTAAAGGTACAGGATACGAAATGGGATGAAGTAACAGCTAGACAGAATGAAACAAAGTCAAGAAAAGCCTCTAACTGGAAAAGGCCAGGCCCAGATGCAGTACCTAACTTCTGGTTAAGTTATTAACATCTTTGCACGAAGATTTAACCATGAGTAAGAACTATTTATATGTGCACCCAGAACAGACACCAACCTGGCTAACAGGAAAAACAATGCTCCTACTTAAGAGTGAACCTGCAAGCTACCCTAAAAATTACAGTCTAATAACTTGCCTTCCAATGAGGTATAAACTATACATGGTAATTGATGCTGACAGAGTTTATAGTCATTTAGTAGAAAACTATATGGCAGTAGAACAAAAGGGCAATAAAAGAAGGTCATATGGAACAAAGGATCATTTTTAGGTAAAGTCACAGTGGAGAACTATAAAAAGGGGAAGAATCTAAGTATGGCATGGACTGACTACAAAAAAGCATTTGATAGTATCCCTCATTCATGGATAAAAGAATGCTTAAAAATGTATAAGATATACCCCACACTGAAGACTACATTACAATGACCATGAAACAGTGGCAGATCACTTTGCAATTAAAGCCATGTTATCCCAGGGATAAAAATTCAGAGGGGGATATTCCAAGGTGACTCGCTGTCACCATTAGTATTCTGCCTTGCCCTTAATCCATTAAGCTGTTTACTCAACATCTTAGGCCATGGCTCCTAGAAAACAAAGTGTAAAGACTTCCCACCTTCTCTTTGTCGATGATTTAAAACTGTACAGCTCATCAGACGAGGAACTGAAAGTACAACTGCAAGTTGTCAAAACTTTTTCAGATGATATAAGAATGTCATTTGGTCTTGATAAATGTGCAAAAGCAACCTTTATAGCAGGAAAACTGCAACACCAGAAAAACATCAGTTTGGGACAAGAATGTGATATAAAAAAACTTCAGCAAGGAGGAGTATATAAATTCTTGGGAAATGATTAATCCTGAAAACAGCACTGCCATCTAGGAACAAAATCCAAGCTATAAACCAATTTGCTCTTCTTGTCCTAACTTAAGTTCTGGAGTGATTGACTGGCCCCAAAACGTGTTGGATAGATTAGACAGGAAAATAAGAAGGATGCGACATGCTCACCAAATGATTTATAAAAATCAGTGCATACCAAGATTATATATTCCCCGTTCCGAAGGAGGGATGGGCCTCCTTGAAATTGATTATATGTAGAGATCTGCAACTGCGGGACATATCTGCTAACCTCACAAGACCCAAACATAGTGAAAGTTTTGAAACATGAGGAGAATAAATCTAAAATGACTTCTCTGCTTAATCTAGCAGAAGCTTATCGGTGTCAAGCAGGAATGGAAATCAAACAGAAGTAGATAAAAATCAGGTAGCAACTGAATGCGTCAAAAAACAAAAGAACGAATATAAGGTGAAGGACCAGACGAGAAGGCAAGAAATGTGGAAAAAGCATAAATATAGTTGCAAGTATAGAAAACTTCTGGAAAAACCTCATGTTGATCAAGAATGAAAGCAGGAATGGTTAAGAAAAGGCAAATTCAAACCAAGAGATGAAAGGTTAATATTAGCGGCCCAAGATAGTAGGCTACTTACACATTGGCTTATGAAGTCCACTGAACATGTGGGAGAAACAGACAAATGCAGGTTTTGTAAAGCCAAATTGGAAAAGTTGCACACCTCGTTGCTGGCTGTCGCACTAATGGCAGAAGGACTGTATACTGAAAGGCATAATAATGTAGCAAGACTGCTGCACTGGGGATTGTGCAAACATTATGGTACTGAAGTGGCAGAAAAACACTGGAAACATGAGCCACAAAGCATCATAGAAAATAAAGATGTCTACATCACATGGGATCATCCATTACCAACAGTTCAAAAGATAAATGCTAGAAAATGAGAAGTTATGTACCTACCATAACGTTCCATGTTAGTTGTCTTCTCTCACCTTCTTTCTTGCTGGATGGGTCAGTGCATACCAAGATTATATATTCCCCGTTCCGAAGGAGGGATGGGCCTCCTTGAAATTGATTATATGTAGAGATCTGCAACTGCGGGACATATCTGCTGACCTCACAAGACCCAAACATAGTGAAAGTTTTGAAACATGAGGAGAATAAATCTAAAATGACTTCTCTGCTTAATCTAGCAGAAGCTTATCGGTGTCAAGCAGGAATGGAAATCAAACAGAAGTAGATAAAAATCAGGTAGCAACTGAATGCGTCAAAAAACAAAAGAACGAATATAAGGTGAAGGACCAGACGAGAAGGCAAGAAATGTGGAAAAAGCATAAATATAGTTGCAAGTATAGAAAACTTCTGGAAAAACCTCATGTTGATCAAGAATGAAAGCAGGAATGGTTAAGAAAAGGCAAATTCAAACCAAGAGATGAAAGGTTAATATTAGCGGCCCAAGATAGTAGGCTACTTACACATTGGCTTATGAAGTCCACTGAACATGTGGGAGAAACAGACAAATGCAGGTTTTGTAAAGCCAAATTGGAAAAAGTTGCACACCTCGTTGCTGGCTGTCGCACACTAATGGCAGAAGGACTGTATACTGAAAGGCATAATAATGTAGCAAGACTGCTGCACTGGGGATTGTGCAAACATTATGGTACTGAAGTGGCAGAAAAACACTGGAAACATGAGCCACAAAGCATCATAGAAAATAAAGATGTCTACATCACATGGGATCATCCATTACCAACAGTTCAAAAGATAAATGCTAGAAAATGAGAAGTTATGTACCTACCATAACGTTCCATGTTAGTTGTCTTCTCTCACCTTCTTTCTTGCTGGATGGGTTCGGAGCCGATCCTCGGCTCCGACTCGGCCACTTACTAAAGCTCGAGAGCTAATTTTACCGGCTCGAGGCAACCCTATATCCCATGATGCAAGGTGATGACTACCCAGATCTCGTTTGGTAGCTAAGGAAATTATGCAATTTATTCCTCCAACTGGAGAGGAGGAGGAAGAGGTAATAATAATAATAATAATAATAATAATAATAATCCCCCGAAAAAGATCAACCTGATCTAGTGACACTAGAAAGCTGATTAGTTGGAAAAATTGGATCAAGACTCTTAAGGGAAGAGGAACAATCTTCTCGGTCTGACCAGGCTAGGGGGATGGTGGGGACGCAAGAAAGAAGGCGAGAAGACAACTAACATGGAGCGTTATGGTAGGTACATAACTTCTCAATGTTAAGTTGTCAATCTCGCCTTCATTCTTCTGGATGGGACCGCGTCCCTAGCACCTCTATCCTGGGTGGCTCAATGGAACAGACTCTTGAGAACGGTGGAACCAAAATTCGCTCTGTCTCTGGAGGCCAAGTCTAATTTGTAATGTGAAACAAAGGTATGAGGAGAGGCCCATGTGGCTGCTGCACAAATAGTGTCTATTGGAAGTCTAGCCTGAAAAGCTGTAGATGTAGCTAGAGCTCTGGTAGAATGGGCTTTTGGCCTAGAAATCAACTCTTTACCTCTGAGCTGATAAATGCAAGTAATCACAGAAGACAGCCATCTAGATAGAGTTACCTTGGATACTGGAAGGCCTTTCCTGTTCTCTGCATAGGATAAAAACAGTTGATCAGATTTCCTAAAATGTTTGGTTCTGCCCAGATAATATCTGAGTTGGCGGTGAACATCGAGATAATGTAGTTTTTGTTCCGCTCTATTAGAATAATTTGGGAAAAAAACTGGAAGATCAATAGATTGATTTAAGTTTGTCTGCGATGCCACTTTGGGTAAGAAAGACAGATTAGTCCTTAGAGAAACTCTGTCTTTGTGGAAGATTAAGTAGGGAGGACGAATGCAGAGGGCATGAAGCTCAGATACTCTCCTGGCAGAAGTAATGGCGACTAGAAAGAGTGTCTTCCAAGAAAGAAATTTCAATGAACAGGTAGTCGCAGGTTCGAAAGGGGGAAGAATCAAGGATGTTAAAATTAAATTTAGATCCCACTGTGGTGGGGGGTCTCTAATCGGCATTTATTTTTCCGAGGTACAGGCAAACATAGGAGGATTGTGGCTGACAAAGTTCGCAGATGACTGCAAACTGGGTGCCATAATTGATACTCCAGCGGACACAAACATCCTTCAGAGAGGCCTCATAGAAACGGATAATTGGTGCCAGAGCCATGGCCTTAAGCTGAACGCCAAAAAATGTATAGTCATACCCTTTGGGAAAAACAAGGTACCGACAAATTACCACATAGGCGGTAATCCATTAAGTACGGAAGAGGTAATCAGGGACCTAGGGACCCAGGTTGACAGTAACCTCTCATTTGACACTCACATTGCCAAAGTGGTTAGGAAGACCTTCTATATTGCCCACCTTATCATGAAGGGTTTCACATCTAGATCAAGAGAGGTCATTGTGCCCACTCTTCTCTTATCAGGCCAATGATTGAGTACAATGCCCCATTTGGGATGTATCTCACCCGACACCTGCAGCAGTTGGAAAGACCCCAAAAGTTCCTCACCAAGAGGATAAAGGGTCTTAAACATATGTCATATGCCGCCCGACTGAAAAAACTCCAGCTCTATTCAGTCGCATACCACCTACTCAGAGGTGATCTGTGCCTGACGTACAAGGCCATGTCCAATCCTGAATTAATGGACATGCTCCACCTCAGAAAATCCAAATCCATCACAGTCACGAGAACAAGTGACTTAAACCTCAACACAGAAATAAATAGGACATGCTGGAGGGACAGATTCATAACCCAGAGGCTCCCTACACTCTGGAACAGAATCACAGTCCATGTTAGGCAGAGCCCCTCACTGACTCTATTCAAGAGAAATCTCGACGAATGGATGGGAGATCGTAGGTTTACCCCGGGGGTCATCTCTGTGTCACTACTAGACAGAGGCATAGTAAACTAAACCCTAAAAGGGCGTAGTATTCTCATCCTAAGGGGTGGTGTAAGCCACATACACTCTGGCTAGGCTTATAAATGCCTTAGGGCAGATAGCCTAGTACGAACCTATGAACCTATGAACCTATATACCTCTAAGGAATGCCTTGCAAAGTTTATGTGACATGATGTTGTGGTCCAACAAGCCTATATGAAAATTTGAAATGGCTGCCAGCTGAACTTTTACTGTGGAGGAAGAAGATCCTGAATGAAAAATCTCGGCTAGGAAGTCCAAGACCGAATGAATCGGAGCAGTAAAGGGATCTATATTCCTAGCTTTTGCCCAGAAGGAGAAACGTTGCCATTTACTAGTGTAAATCCTTCTGGTGGAAGATTTAAGGGAAGCTACTATGATATCCCGGACGGGATTAGAAATCATAGGAAGCCTGGCTAGGGATGGAAGTGGAGCAACCAAGCAGTGAGGTTGAGAGAAGGTATGGATTTGGTGCAGCTGCCCCGACTGGTGGGTCAGAAGATCTGGAACTAGGTCCAGATGCCATGGCTGTACCAAAAGATAACGATGTAGGAACGGAAACCATATCTGTCAAGGCCAATAAGGGGCAATGAGAATCAACTTGGCTCTCAAGGTGGTTGCTTTCTGAATTACTTGTGGTATCAGAGGGAAAGGAGGAAAGGCATAAAGAAGTCCCCGGGGCCAATCTTGGATTAGAGCGTCTCTGGGGGGATGGCCTGGAAGGGGGAAGAGAGAGAAGAAGTCGGGGCATTTGCTGTTTTGAGGGGTAGCAAAAAGATCGCAGCAAGGAAGGCCCCACTTCTGAAAAATCTCTTCTGTCACAGATTGTTTGAGAGACCACTCGTGAGGCATGAGAATAGCTCTGCTCAACCTGTCCGCTATGATGTTGGATTTCCCGGGGATATGCGTTGCTATCAGAAACTGCTGAGAAGAGATTGCCCACTGCCAAAGTCTGAGTGTCTCTCGACACAGTGGATAGGACTTGGTTCCGCCCTGCTTGTTGATATACCACACTACGGACATATTGTCCGTTTGGACTGCAATTGTTCCCAGGGGAAGAAAGTCGTGGAGGGCTTGCAACATTAAAAGCACTGCTCTCATCTCCAGGACATTTATGTGCAGGTGGCATTCGAAAGGTTGCCAAGTGCCATGGACCATCCTGCCCTGATAATGCCCCTCCCCCCCGATCAGGGAGGCATCTGATGTAACCGTGGCGACCGGGGTGGGAGGAACAAAGGGTCTGCCCTGATGGACTTGAGGGGACAATATCCACCAGGTCAGATGCCTTTTGCAAATTGGAGTTATTATGATCCTGTGACGCATGGGAAGTTGTTGAAAGGACCATTGGGCGAACAGCATCCATTGTAGGAGATGCATGTAAAAGCGGGCAAGGGGAAGAAGTGTTATGGCGGCCGCCATAAGACCCAATACTTTCAGAGCAAATCTGGCCTGAATTTTGTTGCTTTGAAGAATCACATGGATGTGGTTTTGAATATCCAAGATCCTTTGGTCTGTTAACTTTGCTGAAAGTTGTATGGTGTCCAATTTGGCGCCTATAAAGGTAATAGATTGACAAGGCGACAAGGCAGATTTTTCGAAATTTATAGAAATCCCTAGCCCTCTGCAAATGTGAAAGGTGTAATCTCTGGCTTGGAGAGGTTGATGCCTGGTGGTGGCAGTGAGGACCCAGTCGTCTAGATATGGAAACACCTGGAATCATTGACGTCTCAGGTGAGCCGTAACCGCTGCCATACATTTGGTGAACACTCTGGGGGCTGTAGTGAGTCCAAATGGCAGTGCTCTGAATTGGAAGTAACTGGCCCCCAGCCGAAAGCGGAGAAACCTTCTGGAGCGCCTGTGAATTTTTATGTGATAGTACGCATCCTGAAGGTCCACCGAGCACATCCAATTGTCCTTGCCCAGAAAGGGTAGAATGGACTGAAGCGTGACCATCCGGAATCTTGTTTTCTTTACAAACTTGTTTAGTTTGCTGAGATCTAATATTGGTCTCCAGTCCCCTGTCTTTTTTTGGTACTAAAAAGAACCTTGAGTAGATTCCGGATCCTATTTGGTCTGCTGGGACTGGCTGGATGGCTCTTTTTGTTAGCAGTTTTGATATCTCTGGTACTGCTAGTTCCCTTAGACCAGGTGGAACGTCTGGAAGGGTTCCCTTTTGCTGAACTGGGGTTTGAATAAAGGGAATTTTGTAACCCTCGGATATAACCAACTGTACCCATTTGTCTTGAGAAAGGGAAAGCCAGGCTTTTGGGTACAGCGATAATCTTCCCCCAACTGCCTCCGAAGGTGGACAATCGGGCAACATCTCAGGGATGCTGGAAGGGTTTGTCAGAGAGAGGCTCCCTGCTACCCTGATTCTGCGGACCCCCTCTGCCTCTAGGGCGGCGTCTGTTGCTGTTACCCCCTCTGCCTCTGGGGGTAAACTGACCTCGTGCGTCAGGCGTGACTCCTTGAGATTTGCGGAACCACATTTTCCCTCCCTTCTGACCTTTTGGGTAAGGTCTTGAAGGGGTGGAGAAACGGACTCCTACGGCAGAAAGAGTCTTGCCATCTTGTTCGCATCTAGTCAAGGTCTCTTTCACTTGAGGTCCGAACAAGGTCGAACCATCAAAAGGAGAGTTTGTGAAGGACGCCTTGAAGGGGTCTGCAAAATTACAAAGCCGCATCCAGGATTGACGCCTTAAAGCCACTCCTGTGCCTGTGGCCCTACTCGCTCCATCGGCTGCATATGAAATGAGCCGCATGGAGGCGTTAATAATAGAGTTTAGGATTCCTAGCTGTGAGTTAATTTTATCCTGGGACCCAGCAGCTGACGGATCCTGTAAAACTTCTCCCAACTCTTTAAGAACATCTCTTTGAAGGCGGGTGAAATGACACAAGTAGTTCAGTGACCGCATAGCAAAGGTCGCTGAAGAAAACATCCACTTGCCGTACCTATCCATAGTCTTGGAATCCTTGTTAGGTGGATGGACAGGTACTGAAGGATCAGCTAGTTCCTTCTTGGTGGCTGCAGCCACCGCCATGGCATCAACCTGGACACCTTTTGTCAAATATTGCCTATCAGGTGGGGCCGTGATGAATTTAGAAGGCCTCCGAGGAATAGGTTCCACCGAATCCGGGGCCATCCACGCCTTCCGAGCCACCACGTCCATAAGAGGGTCGAAAGGCGGAGACACCCAGGAGGTGGAGGGTCGAGACCCAAACGCCTCCAGGTATACCGACTCATCCTCGGAAAGATTAAGGGAAGGCCAGTTCCCCCTCTGCTTAAGGAGTTCAAGGATGTCTGAGAAAGAAACATCCTCAGAGGGGGACCTTGGGGATCCCTCCGACTCATCCAAGTCATTATCGGATGCAATAGACTCGGGGGAGTCTAGATGTTTCCTCTTACATGTCCTCTTACGCGGAGGTTCACCTGACAGGTCAGGAGAAGCCTCGGAAGAGGAAGATATTCCCAGTGGGGAAACCTGAGGCATTGGCTCTCTGGGTCCGGGAGCAAGAGAGTGGGAAGAGACGTCAGCAGGCACTGTAGTGGGAGGAGCTGATGGAACTGACCATTGACTACGCCCTGGGGCTAGTACACTCCTCATCACCTCGAAGGCTCCCCCCGTCAGAGAGGCCAGAAGGCTCCCGCTCCGAAGAGATAGGAACCCCAGGCCGCACCGACAGGGACGGCTCCGAGGCTGATGTCGGGGCTGAGCTCACCAGCGCCGAAGCTCCGAGAGGGAGAACGGGGTCGGACAAGGGTCCGATGCCACTCGCCCCCTCGGAGCCGACGAGAGAGACCAGACGCCCGGATCCCTCCAATGAAGGCCTCAAGGAGGAAATCGGAGCAGAGGACGACGGAGCCGAAGGGGGGGGTGGTATCGGCTCCGAAGTCACAACAGTCACGGCTCCGAGGAGCTCCGGCTCCGAGCTCTGTAAGAGAGTCGGAGGAATGTTAGGTGGATGTGTGATAGCTACCGTCTGTTGAGACGGGCTATGGAGCATTTGGGCCAATGCCTGAGACTTCAATAGTCTACTCACCACTCTCTCAAGGTCGTGATCGGACAGCCTGGACGACCGAGAAGACCGGCTCCGATGGCTCCGCTCCGAGAGCAGGGGTGATCTCGGAGCCGAATGTATCGACTCCAACGAAGGGGATCTTGATCTCTTTTTTGAGATAGGTGGAGCTGAAGGAGCCGAGGATACGTCGGCTCCAGCCGGAGCCGACACTGAGTGCCCAGATTTAGCAGCATCGGCGACGGATGGAGCCGATACTATAGCTTGTGACATAGAAGGATCGGCTCCGGCCGGAGCCGATCTCGTCACAGAAGGCGAACCAGTAGCCGATGGCTTAGGACTTGGAGCCGAAGGCTTAACTGGTTTCGAGGGCTTCCCTGGAGCTGACTTAGTCGGGGAGCTCTCAGGCTTTAATAAGCCCCTCAGTATTAATTTATTTCTGCGCTCCTGCAGGACTCTTGGGCTGAAGGCATGACAGAGAGCACAAGAGTCCTGCAGGTGCAGAGGTCCCAGGCAGTAAACACAAGACCGTCTGTCAGAGACATCTTCTGACAGCACGAGTCACACTTCTTGAAGCCTGAGACCTTTGTGTCCTTCGACATAACTGTGTCGAGGAACCACTAAGTGACAAAAAAAAAAACCCACAGACACACACACAATAAACACCCAATCCAATAATAAAAAATTTAAACAGGGATACAAACACACTCAAACACCACACAGAATCCCTGACAAAAAATTAGGAAAGGGGGAGGCTTAAGGCCTAACTTAAGGGAAGGGATAAATAACTAGAAAAATAGGGAACACTAACGGGAATAGGGTTAAACTTATCGTTAAGAGTTTACACAACAACAGTAGTGACTAAAACTAAAGGGGTGAGACTAAAAGTCTGAATTTTGAAAAACTTACCAGGAGCCGGTAAAAAAAAGCACCTCGCAAGCGAAAGCGGCAAACGAGATCTGGGAAGTCATCGCCTTGCATCATGGGATATAGGGTTGCCTCAAGCCAGTAAAATTAGCTCTCGAGCTTTAGTAAGTGGCCGAGTCGGAGCCGAAGATCGGCTCCGAACCCATCCAGCAAGAATGAAGGCGAGATTGAGAACTTAACATCCGGACATAGTGGTCCAAGAAAAGAAGACAAGAGTAGCACTGATCATTGACACTGCCACACCCAGTGACTACAGTTGTCTTGCGTACAGAGACGTACAAAGTCATAAAATATCAGGATCTGCAGGGAGAAATGAGAGCAATGTGGAAGAAAGATACCCAGACAGTTCCAATAGCAGTAGGCGCACCGGGTCTTATAAAAAATAATTTACAATCGTATTTAGATACGTTACCAATACATGTAACTCCATACGAACTGCAGGAGGAGTCATTACTGGGCACACTGCAGGTGCTGCAAAAGAGCACTACTGGCTGACATCAAAGATTGAAACAATACTAATTTCATGAACTTTAATCATACTTTGACTTAGGGATGGGGTCCATTCCCGTCATGGTATTAGAAACCCAAAAGACTTGGAGAAATTAAAAAAGACTGAACTAATCTTTACATTTCATACTCCATAGTTTTAAACCACTGTGTGATAAGAAGACACTGGGTATGTCTTTGAAAAGACAGACTTCAAAGCACTTGTCACACTGACATGTTAAATCACTTCAGGGTACCTGAAGTAACACACAGTTTAAGTGTATGGATTCTTAGAAAAGAAACAAATCAGTGCTCACTCCACTCCATGGGCATCCTGGTACTGTGCAAAGCAAGTCTCATCATACCTCTGAACTGTACAGATTTTTGCCTCATACTTTTGGTAACAATTTTAATTTTGGTAATTTTTTTCATAAAACTGTTTTTTTTTCTGGCCAATCATTCACATGTCATTAAAGAGTGAAGTCGGAGAATAATGACATACTTTTGAGTTTCAGACTTCATACCCTTCAGAAAATGCAAGCGAACATAACCTGATACTCTAAGTTTGTAAGAGCAATATTTAATAATTGTCCCTATTTTTGGATTTTTGTCCCGTCATTGTTAATGGCTTTGTCCAGATTTCTTGCACTAACAGGTTGAAAGGTATGACTCTTATCATGGACTGCTATTACTCCTATTACACAAATCACAGTTCTGCATTGCTTCATCTGTGCTGACCACCCAACATCTTTTGCTCTTTACTTGCATTTCTGTACACCAAGAAGTGACTTGTTTAACTTTTTCTCTTAAATAATTAGGCATAACATTCTTGTTAATACTTCCACCTTCCAGTGTAGTTAAACTCCTCTCATGTTTTTTTCTCCCTTGAATATCACCTAGATGTAAACTAGACCCCAGAATTCCTTCTTTGCCTTTTAATTTCACTGGTACCATTTTCCCTCCCACAGATCACAAAGATGACATCCTTTTTGGAATGTTTCATAAATCACCATCTTCTCTCTAATTCAGTAATAAAAACACAGGTTTTTCATATCTTGAGATTGTCTTATTAAAGGCAGCTAGGTGCAGACTAACAGCTGCAGTGAAACTGTTTTCCAAAGAGTTAATCTTTGGATAAATCATTATATGCAGAATACTGAGAAGTTACTAACTCAGGCAATACTCCACTCCTGTTTGTGGGTCTAATTAGGATTTACCCACGGTTAGTGTTGTTTGATCACGAGAGTAAAGCCCGAGTGATTAAACAAAGCCAGCCATGGGCAAATCCTGATACAGCCGCAAACAGGACTGTATTACTACTTTTACACAACATTATATAAGAAAGAAATTGTTTAGCTTTTTAAATAATGTCTTTGTATAATGGCACTTCAGTCTTCCGCATTTACTTGGTTTACTGATGTACTGTGTATGGGACTTGTGTTTCTACACTTGCAAAATACATCAGTGCAATGCAGAAAAAAGAATCTCAGATCTATTTTACTGTTTTTTAATATTTAAAAACTTTGGATTTTACAGGGAACAGCAGAGAAATAAAAGGAAAATCAGTAATGTTTGTTTCTTTAGTTTTTGCAAAACATACCTGATTTTTCTCATATTACAAACGCCAACAGAAAGTATGGCCACTCAATAGTACTTCAGCAGCTGGACTTTTTTATATTGGTATATGCTTGATTTACAACAGGCATGCTGGTTGGTCTGTCCAATCATTGTGATCACTTACGAATAGCAATAAGCAGTCACTGTACAAGCTGCAACACTACATAAACTATTAAGTACTCTCTTTTTTGGTTACTGAAGTGTTGCTTTTACACATAACTTAAGAACAGTCTTATCAAAATAAAATGAATACTACACCATCACATCATTCTTTGAAGCGGTACATTTCTTCCACAGATAAACAGGAGGGCTGCCTGCACTAAGCTGACAAGTTTAACACCTTGGGAAGAGTGAGGGAAAAGTCTGTTTAAGGATTACAAGTTTGACTACACCAGACAATCTTGCTATTTGAGCTCTCTTGCTTTGCCTAAAGAGTAACTGTATAAAGCAGCCTGCAGTTAGAGGAAATCGGGGATATTCAGTTACAAAGAAAACTGACACAGTTTTTAGAGGTTATGAAGTCAGTCACAGTAGTACTGTAACTGTATCTAAATGAACACTTCCTTATGGTTACGAGGGGTCACAAACTGAAATGTGGGAGAAAGACAATCAATGAAAAGCAAAATCACAAATTTGCCAAGCTTCACGATGCCTATTTTGGGGTAAATTAAAATATAATACAAAACAGTTAACAGTGACTCTGACTCATTACTATAGCACAAATATCAAAATTCATTGGGAACACTTTTTTAGATCTTTATTTATTTATTTATTTTATTTTATTAATTAATTTTAATCTTTAGCATTAAGCCTTGGGCAGATCTTACTTCCAAATCCTTTCTGACAAGTTTTGCTCTGGCCAAATTCCCCACTGTCACTTCTTTTGGCAGCTGCATTTCTTGATTAGCATTAGTATGTCCCTGAAATTTTTACACTTCCTTCTAACTGGTAAACATGGTATCAGCCAAACCTCCTCTAGTTGTATTAGTAAACTCTCTTTCTGGTAAATATGCTCTACTCAACTTATCTGCTATATGTAGTTTGTTGATTGGTTTGTATTTTAATCTCAGATCATACTTCTGTAACTCAAGTATCATTTGTAATTTCAGAGTTGCCTTATACAAAGACTTCCTGAATATTCTTTGTGATGGTTTAACATCTGTTTCTACTTGTTGTTTGATTATCGGCTGGAGTGCGGGGAATGCCTTCTGTGTGGAGTCCGCATGTCCTCCCTGCAGTTGGGTGGGCGTTCGAAAGACATGCGTAAATGGGCATGCCTTTGTTGAAGGTTGAATGTCGAACTGGCACCTTGGCGTTTGTGAAAGTCTACTGCCAATCATTAGCAGACCGGAGTTCCGCTGTGGCGACCCCTAACTGGGAAAAGCCGAAAGAGAAACAACAACAACTTTTCTGCCATAAAAATATTCATGGAATTTCCAGTATCTAAATGCAACTGATAATTCTTTCTGTGTAACACATCTCTTTTGTGCATATGTAAATGCTCATCATTAGGATCAGATCTACTTTCCTGTAAGGCCACTGCTGCTATAAGATTCTGACTTACATTCACTAGTAGCATAACTGGCTTGGTTTTATTTAAGTTTGATAACCAGGTAAGTAGATTGATTAGCAGACCCTTTTCAGCCATGACAAGGGCACTATTTTGCAAAGCACAAACAGAAAGCTACACACAGACTAACGAATAGATAGTTGTACATTGTGCAGTAAAGTAGAGTCAGTACATCTGAATGTTATTTACAATTTTAAATGGGATATTATTTACAGTGTGTACATCTAAGGCAAGTATTTCACCAGTGGTAATTTGCTACAAGTGTATCTTTATAAGAAAGATGCAATTACAGCATTAGCTACGAGGGCTAGCCACTGAAACAAGAGCATTTAGTGTCCTTAAACAGTTGTTCTTTTACTTTGTTTCTGTATAAATAAAGTGTTGCTTGATGCCGTAATTTTGCAGGCCTAACCTGGAGATAGCTCTTTCTCCTGTGTAAGGGTTTTAAAACGAGTTCTAGTAAGGGTAATGCTATGTTCTTGGCTGTCTGCCATACCATCAAACCATTTCACTTCATTTAAATTTCTATGCCCTATGACCAGTCTACACCTATACCTGACTAGCATCTCCACTTGTTTTGCATAGTTTTATGACACTACTCACCCCTCACCCATACGCTTCTAATATAAACACTTATGACACAGCCATATATAAGCATTTTATGCATCTATGTATGTGTGTGCATGTGTATACATACATATATATATATATATATATATATATATATACACACACACACGTTTTATATATATATATATATATATAAATTGCCTACGAACCTGCTTTATACCCCAACACAGACGGTTAAGGCTGTGATCTGTAGTTCCTTTGATACAGGGTTTGAATCCCTCATCACACATTTGCCTTGTGTGTGATCTTGAGCAAATCACTTAACCAGACAGTGCATATGGACAACTGGGAATCTAGACTTTGCTTCCCAATGCCCACCCCCACCCCCCGGGGACTGGAAGCCTTGTAACTACCTATGAACTTCCCAAGTACAATATTAACAGTTTCTGTCCTACCTAGTTCCTTCCCTCACCTCCATTTTCTTTGAATTTCTCTCTAATCTCGCTCTAATCACATGACTTATCTATTTGACAAACACACTAATACACCTCTTCAAACGCTTAATGTTCAACGCCTACTAAGGCACTAAGTACCTTTCATACTAGTTGCCTTTATTTCAAATGAATGTAATCTAAACAGCAAGTACATGTGTAATTGTTTATGTATATTACTTAATGTCTGTTCATGCATGATAGTGAATATCTGTTTTAAATGTTTGTAATATGTTGGTGCTCTTATTCCTGGGCCAAAAATGAAAAAAGTTTTTTTGACTAAAACTCGGTAAACAAAAGCAAAAAAAAAAAAAAAAAAAAAAAGCCAGGCTGTTTAATTTTTTTTTTTTGGGTGGAGTGGGGGTATTCCATTTTTTTAACACTGTACAGATTTGACAATTAAGTAGAAATGCAGTTCTGTAATTTGCAGGTAACCAGTTACACCACAGTAGAAGTTGGCAGTGATGACTTCAGGCTCTGCGAGAATTAATCTGCAGCTTTTGTTTATAGTATTTTGTATTGTGTGTGTGCTTAAGGTGGAATTTAAGGTTATAAGGGGGAGCCCAAATTTGATTTTTGAGATAACTGCATTTTTAGCTAAGGTATACAAGCTGTAAAGAGTGAGGTGAAGTGAGATTCTATAGCATAGTTTTAGTTGAAGTGTTTTACACATATTGTCAGCATGTTTGGCCAATGAAAGAACAGTGCCCAAATTGATCCCTACGTACTTCTGTTATGCTATCAGTGGCAGTGGGTTGTCATCTGTACCAGTAATTAGATTTGGGGATTTAGGGTGTTTTTTGTGGGATGCCAAATATCACAATTTTAAACATCTGGGGATTGATTAGGAGCATACTTTTATTTGTCCAGTAGCATAAATCTGTAAAATAAAATAAAAAAATAACAAATAAAGCTAGACTACAGACTCTGATGAAGGGCCAGTATGTTCTTACATGATTCAAGTAATAAAACTTCATCTGTATAAAGGACAGAGTTGAGGTGGGGCAGGTCTACAGATGTTGCTATTAATGAACAGGGAAAATAACAATGGATCAATACTTGGGATTCTTACAGAACTCCTACATTAAATGTGCCTTCAGTCAAAAAGTAGGTTTCCTAGGTGTACTTGAAATGTTCTGTTTTGGAGAGAACTTTGAAACAATCTTACTGTATTTCAGCAAAAACTGAATGTGTTGTTTGCACAGGAGCAGGTTATGAATTACTGTTCTGAATGCATGTCACATCAATGAACAGACCCCCCCCTGTTAATTTTGAATCATTCACATTGTTATAAATGGTGGCAGTGGCTGTGCTATGTATAACTGCGGTCAAAGCACTAAAATAATTTCTGAAACTGTTTTGTTTACTATAAAAAAGTCCATATTTGTTTATGTGGCCACAGAGCTGTTTGTATACAAGTTTTTTTAAAGATTTTTGTTACAGGGTAAAGGTTTGCTATAGGTCTGTAACCTTTGTATTTCTTAGGGTTTGCTTTTGAGGGGAAGAGAAACATTTGCAAGTGCTTAAAGATTATGGGGAAGCAGAAGCAGTTGTATATACAAGTGAGAGGTGCTGCTATGAAGGGAGCTGACATTTTCATGAAAGTGGGATGTATCTTTAACAATGAGTTCCCTAAAGTGAAATATTGAGCTGTAAGCTGCTAAGGTTTACAGTTTGGAAGACTGATAGTACAACACATGAATCCTAAACTCAGTTGGTGGCAGGGAGGGGTCTGAACATGGACACAGTCTTTGGGTAGGTCATCAATAGTGTCTATTAAGATTCTACAGTCTTTAACAAAGTTAAGGCTTCTGGGTATATTATTGGCAGACTGTGTGGGGACAGCGATATTGCCTGGGAAAGACAGACTAGTGTTTTGGGTGGGAGGCTAGTAAACTCTGTCTCTAAGAAATGAAGTCTCTGTTGCATTGGTAAAAATTCTGGATGTTTTCTTGAGGTGGCTGTATTTTTCATGTAGTCTGTTGCTTGAAGGCTGCTGTTTCCATTCATTCCAAGCTGTATCCCTGGATTTAAGTCATTGTTTTAGTTGCTGTGAAAGCCAAGGGGGTTTCTGCTCTCAACCTCCTTTTTACAATAGGAAAGATAGATTCTTGAATTTGGCTCAAAATTTCCAATAAATGGGCAAAGGCTATGACTGGAGTTGTGCGGGTGTAAACAGAGGAATAACCAGTGGCTTGCAGGTTCTCATTTAGTAGTTGCTGCTTAGGTTTTAAGAATGGTCAGTAAGAAATGGTTCAAGGTGGCTTCTTTACTGCTTTGAAGGACGAAGTAGAAAAAATGGGCAATAGTCACTTACATTATTAGGCAGTATACTGACTACTTTGCATTTCACTTTTTAGTTTAAGTATTTCGGTCTAGATGGTTATGTTACTGGCTTATTGAGTACTTTTCTTGTTTTTTCATAATCACAGATCCACTCTCAGGCTGTGGTTTCTAAGAGGCATAAATATCCCCAGACATACTTAGCATAAATTTTGCAAGATACTACATTATTTCCATAAGATGCTATTCAAGTTTGTTTTCTGACATTTGTATTATCGCTTTATTCATTCATCTGCTCATTAATTTATTTTACATTGATTTGTCTTCCTGCTGGCTAACCATCTACCCACTCCTATGGGTAATTAGCCCATATGTTTCTCAAAAAAGAAGAAACCAGTGATATCCATCAGGCAAGAAGGCTACTTGTATTCCACCCCACTGCATCTGTCTTGCTACAGGGACAATGAATGCCCCTGTCTCAGGATCATCATCTCCCAAATGGGGTCCCCTTAACTAACCACAGGCTTAAGAAAGTACAGCTGTGTACACTTACCATAAATGTAGATGTTCGAGTGTATTCACTGTTGCAGTCATCACATTTGGGTTATCTTCTTGCAGTAGCCCTCAGTCGGCCTGATTAACAAAGTCTTGGGTCCTGCGTCGGTTGCTGTCCCTTCCTCCGTGACGTCAGATCATCAGTGGTATAAAACATGCAGCCAATGCCATTACATTAGTTTTTCTTGCCACAGAAATCAGGTGCCCCTCTAATGAGAAGCAATTAAATCTATAAATATATAAGGCTATACCTCCAACAAAAAAGCAAATACACCAAAAAGCATTTGAGCACAGTAAAGGAGAGTAGAGGTATAGTCAAAAGTAGTAAGGGGGCTGGAGGGAGGGTAACCAGGACTGCAACAGTGAATACACTCGAACATCTACATTTATGGTACGTGTACATAACTGTACTATGTTCTTCATGTTTCACTGTTGCAGTCATCACATTTGGGTAGATTCCCAAAGCTAAGGATGAGAGGAGGAATTTTAATAGCCTTAGGACCAGCTATAAGGCCCTGCAAGACTGCAGTGGCAAAGCCAGCTCTGGATTTAGAGAAAACTGGCAGATGGTAATGCTTAGTGAACGTATGTACAGAACTCCAGGTAGCAGCTTCTAGGATGTCCCTGGAGGGAACACCTCTGAGAAAGGCTGTAGAGGTTGATGCAGACCTGGTTGAGTGGGGTCTGATCCCCTGTGGGATACGTTTTCCATGGTGCTTGTAGCAGAAATGAATGCAATGGCCTATTCATTTGGAAATGGTTTGCTTTGAAATAGCCTTCCCCTCTGCCCCTGCAGCAAATGCCACCAGCAGTTGTTCAAATTTCCTTTGAGGTTTAGTCCTGTCCAAGTAAAATCTAAGTTGTCTGTGCACATCTAAGGAGTGCAGTATCAGTTCCCATTTGTTCTGTGGATTAGAAAAAAAGGTTGGCAAATGAATGGACTGATTAATGGCCACACTGGATACCACCTTGGGCATGAAGGAGGGATTGGCCCTGAGGGACACCCTGTCCTCATGAAAGATGATGAAAGGCTCCACTGCCATAAGGACCTGTAATTTAGATACCCTTCTTGCTGAAGTGATTGCTAAAAGGAAAGCTGTTTCCAAGAAAGGAATTTTAAGTCTGCAGTAGCAGCTGGCTTGAACGGAGGAAGAGTGAGTTTCTCCAAGACAAAGTTAAGGTCCCAGGCTGGGGTTGGAGCTCTCCTGGGTGGTCGTAAATTCTTGGCCCCTTTGAGGAAAGTACAGTTGTGTACCTATCATAAATGTAGATGTTCGAGTGTATTCACTGTTGCAGTCATTACTTTTGGGTTATCCTGCTGGCAGGCTACCTGCAGTCGGCCAGAATTCCAAAGTCTAGGTCCTGCGTTGGTTGCTGTCACCTCTTCCCTGATGTCAGTGCACCAGGGGTATAAAAGATGCAGCTGACAATATTTTCTTCAGTTTTTCTTGCCCCAGATGTCAGGTGCCCCCAAACTGGAAGGCTGTAAAATATGCCAATAAAAATGCATGCACAAAAATAACATGTCCTTCATCTACAAGAAAATACACCAAATAGGCTGTATAGGATAGAGAAGTGCAGATAAGTCCCAGCAAAGAAAAGGGGGATGGTGGGTGGGTAACCTGGACTGCAACAGTGAATACACTCGATCATCTACATTTATGGTAGGTACACAACTGTACTATGTTCATCGTGTTTCACTGTTGCAGTAATTACTCTTGGGTTGAATCCCAAAGCTGAGGAAGGGTGGCTGGGCTAAAGAGGATTAGGAGAGGCTATGAGGCCCTGCAGAACTGCAGTGGCAAAGCCTGCTCTGGACTTAGAGTAAAGAGGTAAGTGGTAGTGCTTTGTGAAGGTGTGCACTGAACTCCAAGTTGCAGCCTCTAAGATATCTTTGGTTGGTACTCCTCTGAGGAAGGCTGCTGAAGTGGCTGCTGCTCTGGTGGAATGAGGCCTAATGTCCTTAGGCACTGATTTACCATGTTGAAAACAGCAGAAATGGATGCAATGACCTATCCATTTAGAAATAGTCTGTTTTGAGATAGCCGTTCTCTGTGAATCTGCAGCATATGACACTAAAAGATGCTCAGTCTTTCTGAAAGCTTTAGTTCTGTCCAAGTAGAATCGTAACTGCCTGTGTATGTCCAAGGAATGCAGGATTTTCTCACCCTTGTTCTGTGGATTAGGATAAAAGGTTGGCAAGTGAATGGTTTGGTTGAGGACCACACTGGACACCACCTTAGGCATAAATGTAGGGTTTGTCCTCAGAGAAACCCTGTCTGGATGAATGGTTCCGCAGCCATGAGTGCTTGTAACTCTGAGACTCGCCTTGGAGAGGTTATTGCTAAGAGCAGAGCTGTTTTCCAGGATAATAATTTTATATCTGCTGTTGATGCTGGCTCGAAAGGAGGCAGTGTGAGTTTTTCCAAAACATAATTGAGATCCCAGGCCGGAATTGGTGCTCTCCTTGGAGGCCTAATGTTTTTGGCCCCTCTGAAGTATTGTCTTATTAAAGGATGAGAAAAGATAGGTGGTTCCGTATTTTAATGGGCTGAAATGGCAGCAGCATGAAACTTAATAGATGAAAAAGAAATTCCTTTGTTTAGCATCTGGGTATTGTAGAATCTGAGGGATATTTGGCACACATGTGTCAATGCCTTGTTCCTGGTTCCAAGCACAGAATCTTTTCCATTTTTCTGCATAAGATTTTCTGGTACTGGGCCTCCTGACCTCCAAGATAACATCCATAATAGCTTTTGAAAGAGGAGTGTTCTGAATGGCTACATTATCTGCCGTTGCTGCCAGATTTAATGTCCTGAGTTGGCTGTTCAGGATCTGATTGTTTTGTTGGGTCAGCAAGTGAGAAGTATGAGGCAGTAACCATGCTGGGCCTTGAGACAAGCTCTTTAGGATTGGGTACCAGTGCTGGCATGGCCAGTCTGGTGCAATCAGTATCATTTTTGGCTTCACTTGTCTGACCTTTAGGAGTACCCTGGGAAGAAGAGGCAGTGGGGGAAGGGCATATACTGTTAGGTTTTTCCAGCTGAAGGATAGGGCGGCCACTTTCCATGCTTGCTTGTGAAAAATTCTTGTGCAAAATCTCTGCAATTGGCAGTTGTGAGGGGAGGCAAATAGATCTATGTCTGGGCATCCCCATTTCCTTATTATCATGCTGAAGACTTGTGGATCCAGTTTCCATTCGTGGGGATCTATGAGGTTTCTGCTTAGTTCGTCTGCCAGACTATTTGTTTTTCCTGGCAGGAATTGTGCTTGCAGGTGAACTTGAAAAGCCAATGCTGTGTCCCATAAGGTCATTGCTTGTCTGCAGAGGGGGTAGGAATGTGTACCTCCCTGCTTGTTTATGTACCACATGACCGTAGTGTTGTCTGTCTTTATCAGTAATTGTCCTGGATGAAGCAGGTCCTTGAAAGCTGACAGGGCATTTTGAGCAGCTAGCATCTCTTTTTGATTGATGTGAAGATGCATCTGGTTTGCAGGCCATGTGCCCTGAATACATTTTCCTGCCATATGGGCCCCCCCAGGCATAATCTGATGCATCCTTTGTCAGTGTTTGTCTGGCTGTGGGTAGACTGAATGGCAGACCCTTGTTGTGGTGACAGGCTTCTGCCCACCATCAAAACTCCTGTTGCAGGCAGGAATGAGTGCAATTACTGTCTCCAGGCTGTGGCAATGTTGAGTCCAAACACTTTTTAGATACCACCGTAGTTTCCTCATATGCAGTCTGGCATATGGAATTAGTAGAATGCAAGATGCCATGAAACCAAAGGCCTGCAGGATTTTCCTTGCAGATAAGTGGGTTTTTGTTGCTAAATTGTTGTAGTAAGTAGTCAGTTGCTTTTGTTTGTTTGGCATGAGATAAGCCATCTGGGCAGCTGTATTTAGTCTTGCACCCAGGAATACTATCTCTTGAGAGGGCACTAGTTTTGATTTCTTTTCGTTTACTGTGTACCCTAGGCCAATTAGTAATCTTTTTGCAAACGTCAGATGCTTTAGAAGAATGTCTTTGCTCTCTGCTTGAATTAGGCAGTCATCCAAGTAGGGGTATATTTGAATTCCTTTTTGTCTGCAAAACGCAATTACTGGTGCCAGGCATTTTGTGATGACCCTGGACGGAGTAGATAAGCCAAAGGGCAGTGCAGAGAATTGGTAATGCATTGAGCCAGCTATGAATCTCAGGTATCTTCTGCAAGATTGTCTGATTGGGACATGCAGGTATGCCTCTTTTAGATCCAAAGTTACGAGACAAGCCTTCTTGCTCAGCATGGGCAGTAGCTGCTGTAGAGTCAACATTTTGAATTTTGGAACTTCCAGAAAAGTATTTAGTATAGACATGTGCAGTATTCGTCAACAGGTTTTGTCCTTTCTGGGAACTAGGAAAAGTCTGGAGTAAAATCCTTGCCCCTGCTCTTGTTTTGGTACTTGCTGAATGGCCCCCATATCCATGAGGGCTGTAATTTGTTTTTGTGCCTCTGCCCATTGTTTGTGTGGCAGGTCTGGCATACCTTTTGACCTTGGTAGAGTATGAAAATGGAACCTGTAGCCTTGGGACACTATGTTCAGGACCCATTTGTCTTGGGTAATCCTTTGCCAATTTGATGAAAAAAGTGCTATTTTTCCCCCTAAGGGGGCTGCCAAAAGAAAAGTGCTTGGATCTGGTAGAGGAAAGTCATTGGGACTGTTTCTTGTAGGGTTGTGATTTGTCTTCTCCACTTTTGGAGGTAGGAGCACCCCATTGTTTAGGCCTGTATGAGCCTTGGGGCTGTGCTCTGCCACTGGGATGCCTGTATCTGCCTCTTTGTGGTCTGTCTGATACTGGAAAGGACCAATTTTTTGAAGGCCAGTTTCTGCTAAACCTGGGTGGCTGTACCTGTAAGAAATCCTTGACTGTCTGCATGGATTTTGCTTTATCCTCCATTTTTTCAACACATCTTCTGCTTTAGTACCAAAAAAAGTATCATGCTGTAATGGTGCATCTAATAATTTTGCTTTAACATGATCAGGCAGATTTTGTTCCTTTAACCAAGCATGCCTTCTAATAACAGAACCTGTAACAGCGGCCCTGCAAGAGGCCTCCAGTGAATCATAACCACATTGCAAAGTATGCTTTCCCACTTGTTCAGTTGCATGCAATAAATCCTGTAATTCCTTGCTCTCTGAACATTCAGTATCTGTCAGCATTTTCTGTGGAAGCTTTAACCCCCTTGGGACCCTGAGATATAGTTTCTGGGTCAGCAGCGGGGTTTTTATACAGGAATTTATGAGAATCCGGGACCCTGTAGTATCTATCTGGCTTAGCAGGTGCAGGGAGTAGAGAGTCTGGGGACAGGCCAGACCATGAGAATACATCATCTACAATGTCTAGAATAGGTGGAATAGCAAGGGGTCTGTGCTGAGGAAGTAGTAGAAAGTCTCTGAGCCTTTTCTTAGATTCAGAATAATCTTGGCTCTCCCAGTGGAAATGTTCCCTCATGGTATGCAGGGTTTCCCCAAAAGAATAATCCTCAGGAGGAGAGGCTGAAGGAATGGATTCTTCAGCATCAGAATCCTCATAAGGAAGCATGGAGTAATCCTGTTCAGAAGAGGAATCAGAGGAAATAGAAACCTGATCAGAAGAATCATACTCTATCTCTTGCCTAGGTCTCATCAGGAGGGGGATGGGTACCCCTGATGAAAGTAATTAGGTCTTCGGCCATTTTGAGCATCTGTTTTTTAGGCATGGATGTCTGACTAGGAGAATGCTGTACTTGTTTCTTTGTCTAAAATTTAGTGCTGCTTTAGTTTTTGTCTTTGAGGCTGAAGATGGCATAATATATAGTTGTGTAGGTCTGAAGACACCCTCAGAAGCCGATGCCTGCTCAGCGGCTCCGGATCCATCTGAGGGAATGATTTCCGAGAGTCCAATACCTTGAGTGTCCAGAGGCCCAGTCGGCTCCACGTGCGGCTCTGAGGCCTGAGGTAGCGAGCGCCAGGGGCTGCAAAAGTGCCTCACTGAGAACTGGCAATCCGGCAACTGGCCTAGAAGAGGCTTTGTCGTCTGTTTTGTACCAAGGATGCCTATCCTTTTCCTTGCGTTTTTTGTAAACTCCAGTTGTTGGCTGATCCGACGGCATTATATAGGTAAATCTTCGGCCAAAGTAATGAAATGCAAAATCGAACAGACGCTTGATAGTGCGTTGGTTAAATCTAGCACAAAACCGACAACTAGCAACGTTGTGATCAAGGCCTAGGCAAGGAATACAGTAAGAGTGAAAATCCTTATGAGGTATTTGCTTCCCACAAGAAATACAATTGTTAACTTTTTCTGACATTGGTCTGGAGCAAGAAAAAAGTTTCCCCAACGGGGTACTTAGCTTTAATGAAAACTTCGGAGCTGAAATTTGGATTTGAAAATTTCAGGAGTCGGCCGACTGGCACTTGCGAACTGCTTTTGCTTCGGGCACCACACGGCAAGAAAGACTGAAGAAAATGGCGTCGGCTACATCTTTTATACCCTTGGCGTACTGACGTCAGGGAAGAGGTGACAGCAACCGACGCCGGACCTAGACTTTGGAATTCTGGCCGACTGTGGGTAGCCTGCCAGCAGGATAACCCAAGAGTAATGACTGCAACAGTGAAACACGATGAACATCTGCTTGAGCAGTGTATGAGAGAAGAGGGCAGGTTCTGTGTTATAATGAGTTGAAATGGCTGAGGCGTGAATTCTGATGGAGGAGAAAGACAGGTCCTTGTGAAGCATCTCAGTTAAGTATTGTAAAATCCGAGGTAAATTGGCCACTGCTGTGCTCATCCCTTGAGATTGGTTCCAGGCACAGAATCTTTTCCATTTTTCAGCATAGGATTTTCTAGTACTAGGCCTCCTTGCCTCTAAAATGATAGCCATCACAGGTTTGCTGAGGGATGGTAAAGGAGAGATTAAGTAATTAGCCAGGCTGCAAGGTTCAGTGTTAGAAACTGAGGGTGCAGAATCTGGTTTCCTGCTGAGACAGCAGGGAAGGAGTCTGAGGCAGATGACACAGAGATAACCGTGACACACTGCGCAGGAGGGGATACCAGTGTTGGTGTGGCCAGTCTGGAGCAAATCATCCTTGGTTTGTCCTGTTTGATTTTTGGAAGTACTTTGGAGAGCAGAGGGGGGAAGGCACAGAATGATGGTTTTTCCAGCTGAAGGACAGAGCATCCACTTTCCAGGCTTGTTTGTGGGGCGTCTTTGTGCTAACTTTGTCCAACTGGTAGTTCTGGGGAGAGGCAAACAGGTCTATATTTGGGCTCCCCCATTTGCTTGTCAACATGTTGAAAATCCTTGGTTCCAGTTTCCACTCATGTGGGTCCATGAGGTTTCTGCTTAGCCCGTCTGCCAGTGTATTTAATTTTCCTGGCTGGAATTGAGCTTGTAGGAGCACTTGGTAGCTCAAGGCGGTGTTCCACCATGCCATGGCTAGTCTGCAGAGGGGGTAAGAATGTGTACCCCCCTGCTTGTTTATGTACCACATAACAGTGGTGTTCTCCATCTTTACCATTAGTTGTCCTGGAAGAATGTGGTCCTTGAAGGCTGTCAGAGCATTTTGTACAGCTAACATTTCTTTTTGATTGATATGCAGGTGCATTTGACTTGGGTTCCATTTTCCCTGAATACACTTCCCTGCCAGGTGAGCCCCCCATGCATAGAATGATGAATCTGTTGTTAGGGTTTGGGCGACAGGGGGTGGTGTGAAAGGTAGTCCCTTGTTTTAGTGGCAGGCCTCTGCCCACCAAAGGAACTCTAGGCATAGGCAAGGTATGATAGGAATCACTGTTTCTAGGTCTTGAGAATGCTGACACCATAGGCTTTGTAGATACCACTGTAGTTTCCTCATATAAAGTCTTGCATATATAATTAGAAGAATGCAGGAGGCCATGAACCCCAAGGCTTGCAGTATTTGTCTTGCAGATAGCAGGGTTTTTGTGGCCACTTGTTTGAAGTAGGTCGTCAAATGAATTTGTTTCTCTGACGTGAAGTAAGCTATCTGGGAAGTTGTATTCAAGCTTGCTCCCAGGAATATAATTTGTTGACAGAGTACCAGGTGTGATTTCTTTTTGTTTATGGTGTACCCGAGACAAGTTAGAACCCTTTATACAAAAGCCAGATGATTCAAAAGTATGTCCTGAATTAGACAATCGTCCAGGTATGGGTATATTTGAATATTTCTTTGCCTGCAAAATGCAATAACTGGAGCTAGGCACTTTGTGAATACCCTGGACGCAGTAGACAAGCCAAAGGGTAGTGCAAAGAACTGATAGTGAGTGTAGCCTGCTTTGAAGCATAGGTATCATCTGCAAGATTCCCTGATTGGGATGTGCCGGTATGCTTCTTTTAAATCTAGTGTTGCCAACCAGGCATCTTTGCCTAGCATAAGAAGTAATTGGTGAAGAGTTAGCATCTTGAATTTTGGAATCTCCAAAAAGGTGTTTAGAGTAGACAGGTCCAGGAGAGGACATCAAGAATGGTCTTTTCTGGGTACCAGGAAAAGTCTCAAGTAGAAACCTTGTCCCTTTTCCTCTTCTGGCACCAGATGAATAGCCCCCATGCTTGAGAGAGAAAGTACTTGTTTTTGGGCCTCTGCCCACTGATTTGGGGGTAGGTTCAGCCACCCGCTTGGTGTTGGCAACGTGTGGAAGTGAACTCTGTATCCCTGGGGCACTACATTTAAAACCCATTTGTCCTGGTTAATGAGTTCCCAATTCTTTGCAGGAAGAGCAATCTTGTCCCCCAAAAAGGCAGTCAGTTGATAAGTGCTTGGAAATTTTAAAACAAAGTCATTCAGACAGTTTACCATAGGGGGGAGTCTTATTATTCCCAGATCTGGAAGTGGAGACCCCCCCCCCCCACTGCTTACTTTTGCGTGTCCCCTGGGACTGAAACCTGGGGGTTTTGCTGTGTCTGGGTTTGGCTTGAGAAGACCTGGAAAGGACCAATTCTTAGAGGGCCAGTGCCTACTAAGTCTAGGAGGCTGAACTTTAAAAAAAATCTTTAACACTTTGCATAGATTTAGCTTTATCTTCCATCTTTTTAAGAACTTCCTCAGCCTTGTTGCCAAACAGGCGGTCCTGATTTAAAGAAGTATCCAACAATTTAGCTTAAAGATGATCAGGCAAAGATTGCTCCTTAAGCCAAGCATGCCTTCTGAGCACAGACCCAGTAACAGCAGCCCTGCAAGAGGCCCTCTAATGAATCAAAACCACATTGCAAAGTATATTTTCCGACTTGTTCAGCAGAATGCATTAAATCCTGTAATTCTTTATTTTCGACACAGTCAGGAATCAACATCATTTTCTGTTTAAGCAGTCCAACAACATGTTGCTGATACTTTAACATATGAAACTGGCAATTTAAAGCCCTAATGGCCAAGGCTGCAAAAGTGTAAACCTTCTTACCCCATTTATCTAGTGCCCAGGAATCTCTATCAGAAGGGGTAGGATTTTTAGCAGTAGAAGTATTATTGCCCTTGGGCCCCTGTGAAACAGTCTCTGGATCTGCAATAGGATTTCTTTTAAAAGGAACTTGTGGGACTCAGGGACCCTGTAGTATCTGTCAGGTTTTGTGGGAGCAGGAGGCAGGGAGTCAGGGGCCAAACTAGATTCTAGAAAAGCATCATCAACAATGTCTAGTACAGGAGGAATAGCTAAGGCCTACGCTGAGGTAGGAGAAGGAAATCCCTAAGCCTCTTTTTTGAATCAGAAAAATCCTGGCTTTCCCAGTGGAAATGCTCCCTTAGAGTATGTAAGGTTTTTCCAAAAGAAAAATCCTCAGGAGGGGAAACAGAGGGAATGGAGTCCTCTGCAACAGAATCTTCATAAGTAGATAAGGACAAATCCAGATCATCAGAAGTATCAGAAAAAACAGAATCCTGATCAGAAGCTTCATAATCAACTTCAGTCCTAGGCCTCTTAGAAGGTGGGGGTTGGCTACCCCTGATTAGAGTTATTAGATCTTCAGCCATTCTTACCATTTGTTTTTTAGGCATAGAGGCATGTCGCCTGGACGTAGTTTTTTTAGGCATGGATCGAGATTTAGGCCTAAGTAAAGAAGGAGGCGTTGGTTTAATATGCAAGTCAGTTAAATAAAGCACAAAACCGAAAGCTAGGTATGTCGTGGTCAGGGCCTAGGCAAGGAATACAGTACGAATGAACATCTTTATGAGGTATTTGCTTTCCACAAGTAATGCAATTATTAACTTTTACTGACATCGGTAAGGAGCAAGGAAACGTTTCCCCAACGGGGTACTTAGCTTTAGTTCAAGACTTCGGTTCTGGAAAATGAAAATTTCAGGAGTTGGCTGACCGGCACTTGCGAACTGCTTCTGCTTCGGGCACCGCACGGCAAGAAAGACTGGTGTAATGGCGTTGGCTGCATGTTTTATACCCCTGACGACCTGACATTATGGAAGAAGGGACAGCAACCAACGCAGGACCCAAGACTTTGTTAATCAGGCTGACTGAGGGCTACCTGCAAGCAGTTAACCCAAATGTAATGACTGCAACAGGGAAACATGAATAAAATCTGATAGTGCGTGTAGTAGCCTGCTTTGAAGCATAGGAATCTTCTGCAAGACTCCCTGATTGGGATGTGCAGTTATGCTTCCTTTAAATCTAGTGTTGCCAAACAGGCATCTTTGCCTAGCATAGGGAGCAACTGGTGAAGAGTCAGCATCTTGAATCTTGGAATCACCAAAAAGGTGTTTAGAGTAGAGTAGACAGGTCCAGGATACGACGCCATGAATTCTCTTTTCAGGGTACCAGGAAAAGTCTCAAGTAGAAACCTTGTCCCTTTTCCTCTTCTGGTATCAACTGAATAGCCCCCATGTTTAAGAGAGAAAAGTGCTTGCTTTTGGGCCTCTGCCCACTGATTTGGGGATAGATCTGGCCATCCGCTTGGTGTTGGTAATGCGTGGAAATGAAATCTGTATCCCTGCGACACTATATTTAAAACTCATTTGTCCTGGGTAATGAGTTCCCAGTTCATTGCATGAAGATCAATCTTCCCCCCAAGGGGGCAATCAGTTGAGAAGTGCTTGGAAGTTTTAAATAGAAGTCACTGTGACAGTTTACCATAGGGGAGAGTTTTATTACTCCCAGATTTGGAAGTGGAGGCTCCCCACTGCTTAGTCCTGTGCGCACCATGGGAATGAAGCCTGGGAGCTCTGCTGGATCTGGGTTTGGACTGAGAAGGTCTGGAAGAGGCAGGAAAGGACCAATTCTTGGAAGGCCAATGCCTACTAAACCTTGGAGGTTGTACTTGTAAAAAAATCTTTAACAGTTTGCATGGATTTAGCTCTTTCCTCCATCTTTTTAAGAACAACTTCTGCCTTGATGCCAAACAGGCGGTCCTGATTTAACGGAGCATCCAGTAATTTTGCTTTAACATGATCTGGCAAGGATTGCTCCTTAAGCCAAGCATACCTTCTAAGTACAGACCCAGTCATAGCAGCCCTGCAAGATGCCTCTAGTAAATCAAAACCACATTGCAAAAGTATGCTTTCCAACTTGTTCAGCTGGCAGCAGCAAATCCTGTAAATCCTTACTTTCAGCACAATCAGGAATCAACATAATTTTCTGTTTAAGCAATCCAATAATATGCTGCTGATACTTCAACATATGAAACTGACAATTTAAGGCCCTAATGGCCAAAGTTGCAGAAGTGTATCTTACCCAATCTATCCAGTGCCCTGGAATCTCTATCAGAGGAGGTAGGATTTTTGGAAGTAGTAGCTTTAATGTCCTTGGGTCCCTGGGAAATGGTCTCATGATCCGCAGTAGGATTTTTAAAAAGGAATTTGTGAGAGTCAAGGACCATGTAATATCTATCAGGTTTTCTGGGCGCAGGAGGTAAAGAATCATGGGCAAAGCTAGATTCCGAAAAGGCATCATCAACAATGTCTAGTACAGGAGGTATGGCTAAAGGCCTGTGCTGGGACAGGAGTAAGAAATCCCTAAGCCTCTTTTTAGAATTAGAGAAATCCTGACTTTCCCCAATGAAAATGCTCTCAGAGTATGCAAGGTTTCACCAAGAGAGAAATCCTCTGAGGGAGGGGGAGCAGAGGGAATAGAGTCCTCAGCATCAGAATCCTCATAAGAAGACAAGGGTAAATCTTGGTCAAAGGAAACAGAAAAGTCAGAATCCTGGTCAGAAGTATCATATGCAAACTCAGTCCTAGGTCTCTTAGAGGGGGGGGAGGCTAGCTTCCCCTGATTAAAGTAATAAGGTCTTCAGCCATTCTTACCATTTGTTTTTTAGGCATAGAGGCCTGACCATGCGGTCTGGGCATCAGTTTTCTAGGCATGCTTCAAGTTTTAGGCCTTAAAGAAGAAGATGGCGTCGGTTTAATACGCACATCAGTAGGCCTGAATACACCCTCAGAAGCCGATGCCTGCACAGCGGCTCTGGACCCATCCAAGGTAGACACCCCCGCAGGTTCCACAGTTGAAGCATCTCGCGGCATACTAGACTCCGAATGGGTCTCAGTAGAGGCCTGCAAATCTGAAGTAGCAGGTATCAAGGGCTGTGAAAGTACCTCACTGAGTACCGGCGAACTGGCGACTGGCTTAGGAGAAGCATCGTTGGCAGCTTTGGACCTAGGCGGCCTGTCTCTGGCTTTATCTTTGCATTTTTTCGGAATGTCGGTAGTCGGATAGCTTACCGAAAACGTATCAGGATAACTGAATCTAGCACCAAAATATTTAGCAGCAAAAATATACAGACGATGGATAGTTTGTGGTTTAATTAAAGCACAAAACCGAAAGGGGTCTAGGCAAGAAATACAGTACGAATGAAAATCTATATGAGGTATTTGCTTTCCACAAGTAATGCAATTATTTACTTTTACTGACATCGGTTTAGTGCAAGAAAAAGTTTCCCCAACGGGGTACTTAGCTTTTAGTTTAAGACTTCGGTTCTGAAACTCGAAAACGAAAATTTCAGGAGTCGGCCGACCGGCACTTCCAAACTGCTTCTACTTCGGGCACAGCATGGCAAGAAAGACTGATGTAATGGCGTCGGGTGCATGTTTTAAACCCCTGACGACCTGACGTCACAGAAGAATGGACAGCAACTGACGCAGGACCCAAGACTTTGTTAATCAGGCCGACTGTGGGGGTTACTGCAAGCAGATAACCCAAATGTGATGACAGCAACAGTGAAATATGAAGAACAAACACTAGCTCAGAGATATTTTAATAGGACTCAACTTCAACTCCACTCCTTGCAACTGATCTGTGTGCCTACATCACTACAGGGAATTGTAACTGCTCCAAATTATGCATGATCACATCCACACAAGTACAACAAAAGGCACCATTGCTAATTTGTCAAACGCAAGTATATGTCTGCAATAACAATAACATGAAATGGGCACTTGACAACAGTACTACAGAGAACAGGCTATTTCCACTCTCTGCAGGATGGGAAAGCTGGTGATGGCCACTTAATGCTACCACCCACCTCTTCTACCATCTAAGTTGTTGAAAGAACTCTGATCACCTAGGGCTTGGTAAAGACTTCATCCTTCTATGCAACAGAGGTAGGGTAGCATATGCACTATTGCCCTAACTTTTTCAGTTTTGGCTTCAGCTCCTCTAATAACAAAATATGACCCAAGTATTTTACTTGTCACTTTTGTTTTACACTTACTCTTATTAA